>NW_014334268.1:0-100764 GCF_000341935.2 Cephus cinctus | reverse complement strand
TATGCTCGACCCGACCAAAGGAATAGGAAAAGTAAGACAAATACAATGTCAACTGAGAGGGAACAAAGCGAAACGAGAACAAAGAAATGAATATGGAAATGAAGAAGTGAAGAAGTAGAAAAGTAAGGAATAGAATTATAAAAGTGGAGAAGAAATGAGGAAAGAGATAAATAAGAAAGTGAAGAATGAAAGATAAAGAAATAACGAAGTAAAGAAGAAATAAATATAGAAAATGAAGAAGGTTGGTAAAGTATAAGAGGGGTGTTTCCAAGAGACCAGTATAGGAGACCGGCTCGAGGAAGAATGAGCGCTCCGAGTCCGGGCACTGCTTGAGCGCTCCCCACTCCCCGTCTCCTCCCACTCGCTGTGTCCTGCGCGACGAATATGCGCGCACACAGTTTTCGGCAACTTCCAGTACTTCTAAATATTCTTGGCCAGCATTTTTGATTTCTGTGTTAATATTTCACTTTATTGATTTAAAGAGTTATTTTAATGTTCCAAACACCTAATTTATTAATATTACAATTTTTGCATAATTTATTTTCGATACTTTACAATTTCTGTTCATTTTGTATCTACTCCGTATATTCTGCAAGATTTTGATTTAGTCTCAATTTTACATTTTGAATAAATTTTGAAAGTAAGTCTATATTAGATTTTACAATAGTGAAACATTAAAATTGACGTAGTTTCTCAAAAACAAAGACGCAACTTAAAATTTAATTATTTAAGCATTTTTTATGCAACTTCTTGCTGTCAGTCGTGCATTCGTTGCAGCTTGACGGACGTTTGTCAATGGCATCTGATTGCACGAATATGCACTGTTGACAGCTCTACTAGATGCGGTTGTGACTGAGTCCTGGACCGAAGTCGCCTGGTTCTCCAGACTCTGCACAGATGCATTAGCACCTGGCATTTTACCAGCAATACAAGATTCCATGATAAATATGTTATTATTGTAACAACTGGGGAAAATTGTGTCCAAATCAAGCTCCACTTTGTTGCCAAACTGTTGAAAAAGAATTTTTTTTTATTTTATCAATATGAAATTACCACCTAAGCCTTTGAATTGCCCTAACGATAAGATACTATCAAACGTGTGAAGTTACTGTTAAAAACTATTAAAACTTATTTAAATATCACTAATTTTCAAAATGACTCTACACAGTCGAATAGTATCCATCTTGTTTAGTAAGTAATTAAAAATATATAATATTTACCGCAATTGTTGTGTCTACGTTACTCAGTGCTGGAGCAATGGACTCCAGTCCAGTTTTCCCACATTTGTCCAAATCGTCGAAAGCTGTCATGCTGGCATCGCGAAGCTGCAGTCTTCCTGATTCGTAACAATGTTCAGCATCCTTTCCCTCAGCTTTGGCAGAATCGACGTCATTCTAATTTGACAGAATATAACAGATTTTCATTGACACGTTAAGATCTTAAAATCAATGCCATGCAGCTAAACGACGATACTTGTAAAGCTTGATAACAACAGGGAACTTTCGCCTAACCCCATCTAGGGACTTTACGGAGTAACCACAAGTAGTCAAGTCGAAAATTTTTTAAAATAGTTCATTAACACCTACCAAGCGACACTACTAAAATTTCGTGTGTGCTGAATTAAAAAAAAAAGAAAGAAAACAAATTATTACTTACACGAATTTGTTGTAATGCAGGATTCGAAATCGAATTCACATTTCCCATTGCATCCAGTTTCAAGTTGGACAATTTTCGGTTGAGGTCATACTTCGAGTTACTTTTGAAACGTGTCAAACTATTAACTGTACTTTTTACAGTGTTCTTCAGTCTTTGTATAGCGAAACGAAAGGTATTCAAATTATTCGCACCATGTGCCGTCTAAAATAAAGAACGAACAAAATTATTATTAATATTAACAGTGCGTCATGCATAATTAAGCCAATAGACAAAAAGCGTTATAGAAGTGAAAAAGTAATTTTTCAATAAGAGATTCTTACCTGCAAAATGCAGAAGGCAAACAAAATGCAAAAAATGGCCGGTAACAGCTTCATGATTATTTAATTAAATTTTTTAATTCTTTATCAACGTATATACTTGGGGAAAATAGTTTTCTTCAAACAGACGCTGCCTTCTCGACGTTGCGATTCTTACTGCTCTTTAGCCAGCAACTTCAAGTTTTATATATAGTGCTACACTTATGACGGAAGATAAACACTTTGAACGTGCATCATCTCATATCGTGTGTACCCGTATGCCTGTATGTTTTTTAACGGGAGTCCCCGGTTTCTGCGACGCTTGATAAATATCTAACATTCATTTTTGTCCTGATCCATTTAACGTACTCTTCGTGAATCACGTATTCCATTCATTTAAAAGCACGTAAGCAATTTTCGTTTCGAAAGATCGCCAGAATCACTTGACTTCTATATAAGCCAATTTGGTAATTATTTTTTATGAATTGAAAAAACGAAATGATTTATTCACGATTATTACAAGTATTAGATTGTTATCGATGTCTGACCTAAAAATCAATGTGTCACCAGTAAAATATTCAATTCGTTAGTAAACGATATTATTGAATAAAATAATTAAAGTCTCTGGTTAAAATATTTTTTTATAAATATCTTTAAAAAAGTCAATTTTGCAATAGAAATTCTAAATTTATAACCTTATCGAAGCATCAACGATATCTGTCATCGGTAAAACCAGATATCAAATTTAATCGATATTAGTTGCAACACCATCTATCGATTAGTACACAATGCATCGTTGATTTCTAAAAAAAATAGATGTTGACATCGAAACATTTTTTTGGAAATGATCCAAACGTAACAGATAATTTGCAGCCACGTTCTGCATCGATTCTAGAAAAATAATGAAAATCTTAGTACCAGAAGATAACACTATCAGCCGTACGAATCTTCTGAGAATTAATAATCTCCCAAGGATTTCAAATGCTCCAATTGAATGTGATCAACAGAATAAAATTTATCATTATTCTAATCTCAAAATTATTTCACGCACATATAAAACGAAAAGTAAACTAAATTTTGTCACGTACATACGCCACGTGCCTCAGTTCAATGAGTCTTCGAATTCAAGTCAATATTGAATCAAATGAAAAATTCAAAATAAAATTATGCAAGCATTATGACAAATTTTTGATATTGAACATTTTTCAAAAATTTTCTATCTACCAAATACTTTCTTTCGACCTTATCAATAATCATGCGATATGAATAAATGAAAATAATAATTATTAACAGCTACCGATATTTCAAACCCACGTGATCGATATTACTTAATCATTAACAGTTCAGCGATAAGAAAGATACAGTTGCACTTAGTGGATTCTACATTCCCACTCTTCAAATATGCATCACGTACCACGTAGTTACGTATGCAGCCAGGAAAGTTGAAAACAAAACATTTTCCATAGTGTACAGTCAATTCTAACATGATAAATCAAAACAAGTGTTATCTTAAATTCCTCTTAATTAACAATTTAAAAAATAAAGAGTTATAGGTTAGCTGATAAAAAAAAAAAAAAAATTTTGCCACGGTATAGTACGCTGTAGCAATTGTTATATTTAAATAATAATTTACGTACACTGGTTCACATATAGAAATACTCGTTACGATTTATTATATATAATCCGTACGTCGTAGAAATAATTTCAAAGTTTAACTAGCAAAGTATTCGCACGATAACGATTAACGATAATCGTAAAGTGTCAATGACCATGAACGATGTGAATGATTTAATAAAACGGGTGAGAATTTTCAAATCTTCTTTTTTTTTTACCGAAATACAATTTTATCCAGCATTACATAGAGATCCTTAAAAGAGACATTAACGTGCGATATATGTATGTATATGACGTTTGCGCGCAATATGTACACATGGGTTGTCAAAATGAAAAAAAAAAAACTGTCAAAGCTCTGTCAATGGTGTTTGACATCGTGCAATTGGCCGTAAACCTTTTTTCTTTTTTTAAGTAGTAATTCCGTTAAAAATCCTACCTCGTCGGGTAGTAAATTTATTTATTGGCAGCGATGAGAGTTTAGTTAATTTTCTTCGCTTTTTTTTTTCTTGGTTCGCACCGTTAGACGCACGGCGGTCATATTGAAGGTTTTTAAAATTCTTCACGTGGCGCCAAATTCTCCGTACCGTTAAAACGTTAAATTTCAACCGTCGGCGTCGCTCGGGTTATCACTTAGCTTTTAATATAATCAATAGTGGCAGTTTCGCGATGGATTATTACATCTTTATAAAGGAGACGAGAAATTATATGACGCGTTACTGTCGAGTGCGAGAAACAATAACGCGTTACTTAAATCGACGTAAACATTCAAAGTACGACGTTAATATGTATTTTTATAAAATAAAAAAAAAATAGAACAAAGGCACACATCGTTTCTGGCGATTACGTACGAGACACGACTTATTGATAATGACAGTTAACTAATATGTAACGTAATCGTGGTTACTCTTCTACTACTATACATTATTGATTATGATATTGTATTTATTACTATTATTATCAATAATATTATTATTATGGCAGTCTATCGAAACGATTCTTTATACTCTTACGATATTGTTGTGGCTTCGCCACGGGCTCGTACGATGGCGACACTGTCGCGCATTGGCGTGCCGTGAATTTGTAATTTTCAAATAGAAAAGGTCGTTTGCTTTTATTTTTTTGTCTTATCTCTGCGCGATGAGATTTTTCGCCGCTTTGTCGTGGCGATTAAAAATTCGCCTACTGTAATGTATTTGATGAACTTCCTCGCGAGGTACGACAATCCGTTTTATTTAAATTTTTAATAAAAGGTTGTGATCCTTGAAGGGAACGAAATTTGTCTGAATGATCGAGCTGCTCGCCAATCGATGACAGTGTTTGTTCTTTTATATTGGACTAACTAACAAGTTTATTTATTAAAACGGAAACGTAAGGTTGCACAAGGCTTTCCGTTTTGTATGATTTTCTATGAGATTCGTACGCTTATCTTTTTTTTCACGTATAACGTTCAACCGAGCTGTGTTGTATTTATTAATTAACGAATTAGGTAAAACGTAATTGAAGTGTGAATGAATTTGAAAATTTTCAAAGTATTGAGATTTTATTTTATTTTTTTTCGTTTCCGGGCAAATTTGACGTTTGAATAAAATTTAACGTTGCAATGATCTTGCGAAGAAAACTTGACGTGTGATAAATAGGGAAAAAAATAAGTTTCGGAGTGATTGAGTTATTACTGCAAATACGGAGACAAAACGGCGTACTTAATATCAAAAGGCGTAACTCCTGTTTCAATGCAATAAAATTACCTCTCAAAAACTTTCAAAGGCAATATTTTTCACTTGCGACTCACTAACTCTTAATAATTTCAATGTTCAATCTCTATAAGCATAAGCTCGATGTACCTTTAAGCTTTTACTTGGCTTCACTTAGTTTCATAGTTTTGTGCTGATAAAGAAAATGATCCCTTTAAAATGTTCTAGAACAGCTGAACATACGGACGTCATTAATAAACGATACACTATGAGATTCTTAGGCTAGCGCCTACAATAAGCTTACGACTAAAAATAATAAAAGTCTATACCATTTTCGTGCCCTTTTACATTGTCCTAATTTTCGTGTAAAACTCAACCTCACACGTGTGCCCATACGTAACTAATTACTTATTAAAATAAGCTAAACGTTAACGAAGACGACTCGTTGGTTGCTCCACTAAAACGGCGAGCAAAAAATAAAACAAACTTTCGTCCCAGATTAATATTGCAATAAACTCGGCATTCTAGCTGACGTTACGACGTCCGAGGACACTCAGCGCCACGAACGTAAAGTTATGGCAGTGCATTATGCTGAAGACGATACGTGGATTCTTCGATTATAAGAGAGCATATTATTGATTTGGTGTCGTAAAAATACCAGAAGCTCACGTGAACGAGGCGAACTTATTGCTTATGTTGTTGCTCTTGTCGTTGAACAAGCGGGGCAAACAACTATCCGAAATTCACGACACCACCGCACGTGCGTTGCTTCATTTTCCCGTCGGTATTCATCGGCGCCACAGTCGCTCGGGCGATTATAAAATACGTATCGCACGAACGAACCAGAACGCAATTATTTACCATCTAGTTATACATATAGGTATGTACAATTTTGTTACTGCTGCGCAAAAGTTTCATCGCCATTTTAACGAATAGCTTCGACATCTGTACAGCAGAGTGCGCATAACGCAAGGTGGGCCCATTACGGAACATGACTTAGAGTAATAAACGCGTATAATAAAAAAAATGAATGGTGTGCTAGGTTAGGCGGGCTTGGATTGGTACACGATCGTCTTGGCGATTCCTCATTGGCCAGTTTCGGTCCTACTTCTTTCTCATTGGTCCTTTATTGGCTCCTCAGATTCGCCAATCGGACATTCGTTTTGTGCTTTTCTTTATATGTCCTTCTGAAATCGTGCGGTGGACGTTGACAATTAATACAGGACGTGTCCTTTACCTTTTTGATCTTTTGACCGTTCGGTGGCGCTGGGATCGCTCCGGACCACTTCTCCGTCTACGTTCACGCATTCTTCTGCGTCTGCGCCTGGCGTCTGCGACGTACAAGAAACTGGGAAGAAGTGTCAATGCAAATTTCTTATTTTAAATAGGAGGTTGTAAATTATTAATTTTTTATATTTGTTTATACTCACTATAGCGCAACCACTAAGGAGGTAGAACATCGAGTTTCAGACCTGGTTTTGGTATGCAGAAACCGCAATAGCCACCACATTTTCCAAGGAATTGTTGATCGTTCTGCAAAATATGAATAATGTTAATAAACAGAATGTTAGTGACGTTTCATAATGCATTAATATATTTATACTAAAGTCAGAAAGATTGTTAATATATTTTTCATTTTTAATGTAATTTTTTAAAATTAATACTCACGACTTTATTGATGTCCAGGAATGTTCTACCTTGATGACTGACCCAAGTGACCTCAGGAGCTAGTCGCAGTGACGTTCCACGAAGATTAATACCGAAGCGACCTTGAGGACAATTGGCTGAACTGTAACAGTCACCAGCCCTCCCAAATTCCACAGGTTTCACACCCGTACCAGAGGAGAATCTGTAGTCATCGGCTGAGTAACAAAAGATTCGTTTATTTAATGAATTTTCAAAAATAACAAAATATTCATAATTTCTAATCAACTTATGTCAACTATCAATCAATCAACTATGTCCTTATCTTACCGATAATGTAAAGTTTTGTGACATCCAATCGAACACGCTCAAAGTCAGTCTTTCCAGAAATCCTTTCGTGATCGGTTGCACATGCGCAGCTGTCATTCCTTTGCCCATTGTAAGGACACATATGCGGATTCAACAATCTAGGACAAACATAAAAATTATAAGAAACAAGCTACAATCAGGACAATAATATATATATCTTTTTAAGAAACCAAAAATATTTATTACTTTTTGTCATAAATTTCTGCATAATTCTCTCTTGCACCGGCTGGCAACGTAAGATATTCCAGTGGCCGATCAGAAATCATATTGTGACAGTATATCATCATCTTCTTCCCACCCACAAAAAGATTATATTCTCCATCTCTGGCCGATTTAAATCTCTTCTTGACATCCGCGCAAGACAAAAAACCGCAGCGCTGTTGATTGCACTTTCGTTTCCGTTGGGGTTTAAATTGAAGCGGACAATTACGGCGATTTACATTTCTTCCGTTATTGTCACGGCAGAAAAGCTTACGTATCTGTCTACCTCTTCTTCCGCATGGATGGCTACACTGTAATTTTCAAAAAAATAAAATTGTACTCTCCACTTTCTTCTAATTCAACAATATGACAATGTCACAGTGTCAACCAACTATTTTTTAAAAATAAATATCAATATTACATGCTCCCAGGAACCAGCTATCCAGTGATACTTGTCGTTGCATTCCCGAAGCTTGCAAGTTTGTTCGGTACTTGGTCGTTCATTGCTTAGACAACCTTCGGCAGGGCTCGGGTCGATCCATCCGTACTGATTGACCCTGTGACAGGTCACGGTACGACTTTGCATACCGTCGCCGCACTCAGCCGAACACTTCAATATGCAAATCACAAAGAAATTGTCAGTAGAGTAAACAAAATTTGTGAGTGGAAGAAAAAACAAATAAGACTGAAGAAACACAACTTTTTACGAACAAAATATTATCTTATGTCATTAACATTGAAAATTTTTTAACAATTCTTTCTTTTTGAGGTTATGCGTTTCTTCTGTCTGTGCTTGTATGTATGTACATTTCAGAAAATGGGTACCAAATGTCATGCTTCATGCTGAGATCCGATACAGACTAATCAGTTATACAATATGCAATAAACAATACAAGATCAGTACCTATATGATTGTTATCAACACGCCAATACGTCAACAAACAAACACATTTACAGCGTGACTATGGGATAATGAAAAGTATACCAATTGGTTCCGCAACTTTGTATGAAAATTTGTATTAGATTTATATTAATGATTTGAGGTTACAGTAACGAAATCAACGATAGTACTTTGCAAATGTGCGATAATGGAAGCCAAACCGAAGTATGAATAAATTATTGCCAACTGATGTAGTTATAGATATGTAATATATGTAATATATATATATGCAATATATAGGCGTATATACATAGGTAGAGAGGTTCGACGTGCATCAGACTCATGAAAACCAAAATTCCAAACACTAGGTGTGTATATGAATACCCTGTGAATACATGCCCGAAAATTTTGTTGTACCAATTGTCCGCCAAAATAGTAGGGATACAGCATTCAAAAAGCAATTATTATTAGGCACACGTTACACGTAGGACGGGACTTAGTCTTCAACGCGTATCAATTGATAGACTGAAAACACACAAAGAATAATCCATGATCAGAGTTAGCCTGAAATGAAGAAAAATAAAAATAAATAAATGTATATATTTGTACATGATCCGTCAAGGTGGTAGATCTTGCGATATAGAAAGTCCTAAGACTATTGAATGTACTTAATTACCAATTTTTTGATTGCTGGTTAGTTTTTCGTTCGTTGATTAAATTTTTATAATATGGCGGTTAACGATAATCACCTCGATGCGCAGTGGCTTTGCGCAGGAGAAAAGAGCGACGACTCAATTTCTATTTTCAAAAAAAATTAACTGGTATCCAGTATATAGATTGTTGACTGACGATCAATGTTGATTAAGATAGCGGATACTGATAAATCATTTATGATATCATCGGCTAACTCTGATCGTCGGCTAACAAGGATCCTTCTGAACAAGTCCATGATTCTGCGTCCTTAAGTCTCCGAAGACTATACGAATAACGTGTAGAAGAGGAAAAGGGGTAAAAATTAATGGAAATCGAGTTGATAAGCCTGTCCAAACTCAAAATCGATCCAATCTTCTAGATTGATCTGACATCAGTATTCCTTTAGCTGATTAGTTCGACAATCGACATGCGAAACGACAGGATGTTCCCAATTTTAAAAATATGAAATTCGAAAGCCATTTGACCAGCGATAAAAAAGAATCGATGGACAAACATTTCGAGTTTCACTCTATCATTTTTTTTCGTCTTTTTTTTTTGTTTTTGAGGTAAAAACTACCTCGGACCAGGTACCCTCTTGCCAAGTATAGTCACAGTGTACTCGCAGGCATGGCCTCTGTGATTTCGGCTTGGAAAGTCTGCGCTTTAAACAGTGCTCGTCCTCAACCGGAAGCTCGGAACCGGAACTTTGGCTTTCGGTCCTCATCGTGCATTCCACTCTGCGTGTCTTAACGCCATTGCCGCATGTTTTTGAACACTGCGAACATTCATTCGCCCTGACTGCAATCCATGATCTTTATATTTCTTTTTTTTTTCTTTCGCTTTCTCATTTTTCCACTGATCAATTTAATAAGGATCCGATACCGACCCATATTTCTTTCCCCACTACATAAATTAATTTCTTTTCAATCAATGAATAAATAATTTATCATGTAAATGACTAACGATCGTATGAGTCAAATTAAAAAATTATATATAGGACTCAAATTGTCAATAACACAATTTTCGATCCTTTGCTTTTGTGTTCATTGTTTCCGTGTGCAACGTGTTTGAATTTCTATACTTTCTTTGACTATCATAAAATTTCATTTTGTATATAAAAACTGTGAATGGCAAAATGCAAAAACAATAGTAACGCTTACTAAGAAATATCGGAATCGGTATCGACATCGGTTATTTAGAAACCGAAAAACCATTTCACCTGAAAACTAATATCGACGTGTCAAAAATATCTTTAAAAAACTTACGGGACTCCATTTCGATACTCTCCATCTGTGAACACCCTTAATAGGAACTGTGACGTTCGGACAAGACGACTTCATGCATCTCTTCGCATGTGGAGGCTTTTTCTTTTCAGGACATTCTTTGTCAGGCAGCGTTTCACCTCGATGACTTTGACAGCGAACCTGTCGATGTTGAAAGCCTCGACCGCACTGGTTGTCGCACTGTTGACAAGAAAATATGAAACAATTATAATTAAATGGAGCGCAAGAATGATTTTTCAAAAAGCACAAAGTGAATTTACCTGACTCCAGTCCCCAGTGTTCCAAATGGTACACGGATGCGCATTACATTGAACAGTCAATGATGGACGTGATTTTGGATCACAATAATCATCAGAAACTTTGTGACCAGTTTCATCCGATACACATTGCACCACGCCGTTCATATATCCTGTGTCGCAAGGTTTTGAACACTGGGAATGAAAGTGAAATATTTATTAAAATTAAAGTGACCTATAATCTAGTCACTTGGACTAATAATTAGACTTAACTATTCAGTACTTACTTCACTGTAGGCAACAGTGCGCCAATTGTAACCCGAGTAAAAAGTTATCCTGTCAATATATTTGTTGCCACTATCGATTTCATTGTCTTGTTGTAAACTGTCACTGTGAGGTTCTGAAGAATATGTTATTGGCGTTGTTGTTGCCTGAGAACAACGGTACAGCGTGGTTATTACAAGATTTATTTAATTATAAGAACTAGTTGATTTATGTAAGTCTAACTTACTATTGAACTTGGACAGAGCTTGTACGTGCAGCTTGTGACGTTCAACGGTTTTTTTGAAGCATCACACTCGTTGCTCAATGTACCGTCTGCATTCTTGCAGGTGACTATACGTCTGGTTATACCATCGCCGCAGCTAACTGAACACTAAAACAAAAATTAACATAATTCCATCATAAATTTCAACGTGAAACAATAATAAATTTTAACCATAATTGGTATGTACGTACCGGACTCCAGTCTCCTGTATGCCACTCGTGGCATGGTCCCATACAGTCTTCTTGCAAACCTGCCGGTATACTAAATTGACTGCAATAATTTTCGGAAACCACTTGATTTCCCACCTGACACCAGTATGGCCTCTTACGTACACCAAAGCCGCAGTTAACCGAACACTGAAAGAATGAGAATAACCGTTTGCACATTTACATTAACCAGATCTGAGATCTACAAAAATAATAATAATAGTCGGCAACGACAAACGTTTTTCATTTCAAATTCAATATTATGAATGAAACGTAATATATTATTCTTTTTAATTTTTTAGTTAAGATATTTATTTACCGGGGACCACTCGCCGACGCCCCACTTAGGACAGACGTCCTGTCCGCAAATGCGTTTAAGGATCTTCTTCTCGGACACGCATTTCTCATCAGGAACCTGAGCCTCCTTAGCGTCAACGCACTTGGCGCTTCTCGTCTGAACGCCACCACCGCAGCTAACCGAACAGAAACCCCATTCGTCGTAACTCCAATGGGCGTCGTCGCAAGGACCGACACATGGCTGACGTTCGGCAGGACGTTGGATATGGGAGCATGCGTAAATTGGAATGGGACGCAGTACATGGGATCCTGATAAGAATATCTGGACACATCTGGACCCCACCATGCGTGTTCCTGGTCCGCAATGATTGGAGCATTCTGATGTTGAAATGACTTGCCACCTGATAGGAAACAATTTATGTTTTCAATGTAAAGTAACCAGACACGTATTTGGAAGGTTTAAGAAATTATTAAAAATCCTACTCAAGCTTGCAGTGTCTGTTACAAAGCTGAGTCTCTTCCTGGGGCTTCTCCTCGGCCCGGCAATAATCATCGGACATTACGTCCTTATGTTCGGTGCTCCTACACTCAGCCTTCCTATGCATATAACCCTGGCACACACGATTGCAGCTGGACCAATTGCTCAAGACCCACGTGTAGCTGTTCAGCATCCTCTTGGGCACAGTGTATTCATAGGTTATTTGCGGAGGATCAATATTGCCCACGGAGAGAACCTGCACGAGACAATTGTTGATACAGAGAGAATTTACAGTAAGCATCAAAGGAAATGAACAATAGACAGGCAATTTGAAAATCGTCAAAAGCCTGTACTCACCTCCAGAATCAAATCGACAGTCGTAGGTCGTGATATGTTGAGTCGCTCAACAGCAACTTCCGGTCCACTGTACTCAATAGTAATTTGTGGATCAACAATGATCTTGCGCTTCTCCACCATAAACTTCCCGTTTAAAATGTACTTCCCACCTTCCCCGATGCGAAGCGCTGTGATACACAATCAAAGAACGAATAATGCCGTTCGTCGATCCAACATAAAAATTATTAAACGCTCATTGCTCAACATTCAAAAATCTTACCCAGGTAGTTACTGTCGTTCCTTGAATTTGGCCTGCTATATTGCCGTATGTCAACGTAGCTGCTACCAGCCGGAATTTTGGTAACACGCGTGTAACCATAAGCACTGGAATTGTAAGATCCAGTAATTCTCTGACAAGTTGAATTGTCACCGCGACATACGCCGCATATGTCAAGCTCAGCTGTTGAGTCCAGCACGTGATCGCATCCTGCAGGTTTGCAGTGACCGTTGACACAAATGTCAAAAGTGTTCACCCCACAAGGTGTCCCGTCTATGACTTTGTCGCGAAGCATATAATACTGATTGCTTCCCACTTGGCAGTACAGCTTGCATCTTTCCTTAGCTGGTACTGAGAAAGAAAAAATCAAGAAGATCATAACACAGAAACAAAAAACGTACAGCTTAGAATCTATGGTTAAATAAAAAATAATTTTACTGAAATGCTCTCTTACTCCTTGTATACTTTGCGTGCCACTCGACGTTCCTGGTCAAATTCTGTATATTCAGACTGTCGTTGTTGAACCTGGAACACTGTTGCTCCCTGAAGTCTGGCGTACCAGCCGGACACTCGGTGGTACCACAACTGCGATACTTGACGTGTTCACCGATACAATAGTTGCCGCTGTGCTGGGGTATTGGGTTGTTGCATTTACGATATTTCTTCTTTATGCCGCCACCGCAGCTCCTTGAGCACTCGCCATAATATCCCCAGGCTCCCCATTGCCCGTGAACGGGTTTGAGGTTCCTACGGGAGACGCACTCACCACGCTGACACCATTTGCCCTGGGCACAAGCGGTACCGTCTGCCCAAGGCATGTGCTGTGTGTGACATTGCTGATTGTCGTCCCAGATCGGTGCTGTACACCACAGCCTCTTGCACACTGCCTGGCCAATAGGGAACCATGCGCTCAGATTACCTTGTTTTAATATAACCTTCATTTCATATTTGCTTTTCTCTACCTCCGTCCTTGTCTGTTCCCTCATCTTCTTGTACTCTGGGATTTTCAATGTACCTTCTTGACGTTCAAGAACTTTTAGAGAATTGAAAACAAGGAGGGAGGTTTTACAAGACAGCAAAACAAACTGGAGGGACACGTTTGGGAGAAGAATTTTTTTACAGTGTAAAATTCATTGAATTTTCTATAAACATTCTTTTCTACAGTAAATCTCCCCAGTATGCTTACTACTGATTGTTAGTAACAAATGGTTGCGTTAATGAGGTCCCTGTGTCCATCCCACCGTGACTGATCAGAGTGGAATACCATATTAAACAACGACCACGATCACGACAACGAAAACGACGACGATAGAAGCGGGATGCGTGACTTACCATCACTCACCATGTATGGGCAGATTTTAGAACCCGGCCCAAACACAAGTTCGCATTGTCTGTTTTCAGAATAATCTTCACCAGGCAATCGCACACCCTCCGGACTCGACATCCCTTTGCTTGGCTTGTCCAGGAGACAGTTGGCATAGCCGGACCTGGTAGAGAAAAAGCAATGTTTTATTTTGAACCATTCCTTTTTTTTAGACTTTACTGTCCAAAAGTGTCGTCCTACAAAATTTCGTAAAATTGATATACTAACTCCAGGAATTCGGTGACATAGTAACTGGAACACTGTGACCATTCCCAAGGGAAGGTGTTCGCATCCAGCATCCGTGACATCACATTGTGAACACCTGAACGATCTCGAAGGGAGATGCACTTGTTGTCGTCGTCGTGGGGCATGTTCAATCTGCGAATTAAATAATTTTTATGAAATTTCTTTTATATCCCATTTCTCACATACTGCATACTAACACGTGGCCAATTTCATGGGCGATTGTGAAAGCTGCTGCCAATCCGTTGTCCTGAACAATCGCGCACGAAGCACGAGGCGAACACATTTTTCCAAGTTCAGCCAGTCCCAAGGTGTCACAACGCTGCTGTTTCGCATTGTGACAAAGATTTTCTCTGAGAGCAAGAAAGGTTGTTAATCGTATTAATTTTTCAATGAAGAAAAGGAAAAAAGTGAACAACCAAAAATATAAGAACCTGGTGAGAAGCAGAGCGACGTCGTGATGCTCCGGTGACCGTTCGTGTGGATTGTTGTTCTTCTGCCATAGACAAAACTCAGAGAGCATCTGTGCTGCAGCAATACCGTCGATTCCGTCTGATCTGTTGCCAAACGTTTTGTTTGTGTGAATGATATTCGTCACAGCAATACTGATTGGATTACCGATCGACTTGTCCTTGTAGATACGTGATACCTGCAACGAAAGAAAAAAGGCATACAAATGAAATAATGAAAATGGGAAACAAATATTTTACCTCAAAATCCTATTCTACTGTATTGGCTAAGATCTAAGGAAAAAAAAATTGTACCGAGTCCGTCCGGTTTTCACAAGCTTGTCGAGGGTCTCTGTACGAGAAAAAGAAGGTCGCCCAGTTGTCCGAATGGGCGCAAATGGAATTAACAAATGTAATCGGAAGTGGGCGAGAGCTTCTTGAAATCCAGTCGTCCAAGACAATTTTAATTCCACGAAGGACCGTGGACGCGCATACAAAACGTAGGCTAAATGAAATTCCTAGATATTCATCGGACTCTACAAAAGTTTTGTTCCTGCCGAACAAGCCTCGTCGATGCCTTTGATTTTGTTTTCCATAATCACATACAGTATCGGTCAAAAGTCATCGACGCAGTCCAATGCATAGAACCAGCACTGTACCGTGACAATATTTTTGACCGTCGCTGTAGCTTCTATTGGACTATCGACTGATAAAACGTCAAAGGTATCAAGAAAAACTTTCGTTATTTCGACCTAATTTAATTCATCCGGTTCATCAGCGAACTCGAGGTTCATCGTTAAAAGTGTCTAATGATCAATCTTCCTGATCGAACAAACGATTTGTGGAAACTGAACAACGACAAAGAATATAATATTTTGTATGTTGACATATTTCACAACGAATTCGTTTCAATAAAAAATTCAAGCGCCCTCGTCAACCGGTACAAAATTTCTTTAACAACGCAGAACATTAAGCAACGACAAAGATCACAAAAACTCTTTCAATTGACTTTACACATAGCCATTATTGCTATTCGCTATTAAATTCTCCGTTCCCGAAGCACGTGGCTCTCTTAATTTTACGATCTACGGACTTGAGCAAGTAACGAGTTTTTCTTGTACAAAGGCGAGAATAATTACGAGCCATCGGCAACGGAAGTATCGACCATGACGGGAATTATCTTTTACGAGTCTTCCTCATACACCACGCAGTCATGTACCACCGTGCGCAACGCACTATACAAATATACAGTGCGATGCAGAAATTACGGGCGAGTCTCGCAAAGCAAAGAGTGGATCCTATGACGTTAGAACTTTACCGTAATTGCAGTACAGCGATGTACATAGATCACTCATGAAACCTAACCTAACATTAAATCATTAACGTTCAACGCGACCGTAGCTCATTGCTCATTCCTCATTGACTCTTCAGCGAAATCATCAAGTCATTTTATTTTTTCCTCTCACTGTCTTCCAACTTTGTGTTCATAAATCTCAAGAAATGAACCAAGCAGACCTGCCGGTCCAGGAACAACGTTAAAAACGAGTTGGCGTCTCGTGTGGTTAATAACAGTGCAGAAAATATCAAGTCAGATTTTTTTACATATAACACATAATATGCATAATTATAAAATAAATATATAGTACGCATGTGAATTTTGAAAAATAATCTCTATAAAGACCAAATTTCATAATCACAAGTCCCATACGGTATTTCGGAATCGCTGATATTCGGGAAAAAAAAATATATATGACAGTCGTGAAATAATGCGCTCTTATTCCAAGGGCTCGAGCGCTATACGAGCGTCGATGCGAAGGCCGCGTCGGGACGCGTCGGGACGATGTAGGCCGCGGCACGTGCGCACCCACCCGGCCAGTTATGATCCAGTTAGTCGACTTGGGCTTACATGAGTATTGGTTAAAATCTTACACTTTCGATTATTTGAAATTTCGCTCGATATTATCATACGTAATTTTACACTAGTATATCAGCGTCCCGACGCTTGGACGCTCCTTGCGTAATAATCGTGAAAATATTTTTACAGCTATTCCCCTACTATATCCTTAATCCGCAGTCTAGTATGAATTAGGGTAATGAAATTTCAAAAATTTCTTACAAATACATGAAGTACAGGTATATATATCGAAATTCGGTATGCTTTAGAGTACGGACTCGAGCGGTCGTTAGAGCTGTACCGTTTGCCAGACTTGCAGGTGCGTTAAGGTACCTATGTACCTGGTAGTACATAAAAACAGTAGGTAGTGTATATACATGGAAGCTACTCCTACGTGGATTGCATCATATAGCCAAAGAAGAAAACTGGTCCCCGTCGACTATTAATGGACTGTTCGGTAATAGTAAAGGTTTAATAATAATAAAAATTATCAAGGAACCGTCAGTGACGAGGATTACTATGCGAATTTGAACGAGGTCATCCGAGGTAGGAACAATTTTTTTGTTTCTCTCTCTCAATAAAGGCAGAAGCAGACGGCATTCGTGCGAGAGTCACGTTATGGATAAATGGGTTATCCGGTGCAACATAAATCCATATTTATTGACGTCGGTGGCAACAGGTCAGTTGACTTGTCCCTGTCACTCGTGCATCCTGATGCTCCGCGACGTGGACACACTTGGACCTGTTAGCGACGTGATCCTCGTGCTAAATGGCCTCTCCCCTTCTTTGCAGACGCCCAGACGTCCAAGAGCCGTTGGTGCGTCGATGAAGGTCCGAACGTGGAAAAAGAAAAGTTTGTATTCATTTATTTGAGGGTCTGCATGAAGAAAAAATAAAATGATAAAAAATTGAATGGTGCATACGTAATTTTATGTGCTGACAGTCCTGATGATTTAAGATTCCATGATGACTGCGTGGACGTTCCGTGAGGACGTTGAAGGAATTTCATTCGAGGATCGATGCACTGTTGGTAGTGATAAATCGTACTGAGCGTTACGACGGTAATAAAGTAATAAACGATGGCTCCTGATTGGAATTTCGTTCCATAAGACCAGCGACGGTTGGATGTATTACGTGGGAGAGACTCTGGGTTTTATTGGTACGGTTCTCGTAAGACATAACCTATTAGCCAACGAAGAAATTTCTTCGTGGCTTGTACGCCATAAAGATTTACGCTTATGGTAAATTATTGTAATTTATATTTTATACTTGATTAAAGTTAATTTTAATTTTTTTTATTCATTTCAGAAACGAGTAATAAGCAATGAGGTATTGGCAGTAAGATAGTGCAGTTTCAATACGGCTGACGAAAGGTAAATTTAATTAAAGTCGTAGGTTAGAGTCCGATTATATGTCTACTCGGGTAATAATAAATGTATAAGTTGAAGAAGTAACGAGAGGAGGACGTAGGTCTCGTGAAAGTCAAAGGCGTCCGTCGGTACGTATGGGAAGCAATGGTAAAAGTAAGCACGGGGTGTGGTTCCATGCGTGGAATAAATTACGTTAACGTTAATTGACGTAATAATGAAACTAATCATTCAATTATGCAAGATCGATAGCACCTATCAAATTTCATTCACGTTGATTGCATAACGCGGTAGATAGTTTGAAACATGGCAAGTGATACTGGTAGTTCGCGTTGACTCCGCTAGGAGGCTCGAGAGTGCCAACCGTAGACACCGGTAATAAGAATAATTTGAAATAAACACGAAGAAGAAAAAGTCGATCTACCGTGATTGTAATTTATTATTTAAATCATCAGCAATTGCTTCACGAGGTCTGATCGTGCATTTGTCACGGCTCGTCAGTGTGAATGATTTATAGTACCAGGTAGAAATCCTAGATGGCGCTGCTCGCGCCACAACGGACGGCTACAGTACGAGGCGCGTCTGTCAGGACGATTTGTGACGCTAATTATTTATTTGTGATGTCGATGGGCGCGAAGAGATCTCAAAGCCGTGAAATTCAATAATTACTCGAAGAGCGTTCCATTCATGCCGCCATATAGAAACTTTTTTTCTAGTGATTTTAAATTGTCCAGACAACAAAAAATAGGAAGAATAAAAACAAATAATGAAGAACCTCGAGGCGTTCGCGTGAATTTAAAAATTTCTTTACCGCAATCTCGTCGTCTCGCTTCGTCGTTACTTGGCTAATCGCAATACCCGGGTACGCCTGTCTATTGAGATTGCGTTTTCTTTGTAATTTTAAATTTACAAAGGATCGCGCATGCGCAGTAGCAAAGTGGCGCGACCGAAAGTGGCGCCAGACGGGATATATCGATGGTTACGGGTGGTCGGTCTATGATAAATGATGGACTGGCGAAGCAGGGCGCCTTCCGGTGCCCTTTCTACTTTGCTCTGGCTTTGAAACACACGGTAAGTCATTCGAGATACGCACTTATTTGCATAACATATAATACACGTGATAGATCCATTGGATTAGAAGATCGATCGTTCCGAGCATCGGGTGGTCCCTGTCTCGTCTCACGTAATTCCTCCGGACGGTTCAATCTTTAAGTTTCGAGTCTTCTTATTTTTTCTTTTAATCCACGACAAAGATATCAAGCAAGAAAAAAATTGCCATTGCAAATAGGTTGCTCGGTTCTTATCGGGACTGATAAAGTTTTTATAGTCAAATATTTTATGCCTTTTTAATTGAGAATTTACGATCCTAATTAAATAAAAAATTTACATCAATTTGTTACTTTAATCTTTACTCACCGTGTTCATCAGGACCATTATGTATCTGAAGAGTTCCTCGCCGTGATACTGAGCCATCTTGAAATCAGCCACCAGAAGTATCTCGATAAAATACTCTTGCGCGAGTGCCCTGCGTGATCTCCAACTGGCTAACGGGTCGGGGTCAGTTTCCGTAGTGGTGTATCTCTGGTACCAATTGCCTCTGCCACGGTTATCAGAGTAAATGCTGTATTAAGAATAAACAGAATGAAAAATAAATCAATTTTAAATAAATTTCCAAATTTTACGACCCAACTGTCCAACCCCGTTCCCATCCTAACCCCAACTGAGGAGTAGTTCAATCACTTCAAGTTTATATTTAAAAAAAGAAAAATTACCAACCTTCCATAATTGCGACTCCTCTCCGGATTATTAAAACGTAATTCATTCTTTCCTAGAAACTGTCTATAGAGATCCTGATCCTCGTATTCCTCTATGGAGTCATCGAGGAACGTCTTCTTCGTGACGGATCTGCGCGCCCGAGGATGTTCACCGACGTAAACCTTATCGGCAGAACTGTCATCGATAAGGGGAGCTGGTGGTGACTCCTCTGTATCATAATCTGTAATCAGATCAAACAGGAATGATAAAACGGTTTTGTATAGGAGAGGAATGTACAGTCTTGAATGATCAGAATGAATGATCCTGAATCCTTTATGGAGTCCAGGACGAAGTCAGTGAGTGTCAGCGTGGGACGTGAGCTGCATTGTGACAGTGATCTAGGAGTACAATAAAATATGACTGTTCTGTCAGATCAATTGGATCGTTTCATTTTGATTGAAGCAATATAATAATAATAATCTTGGGCAATGGGGTCCATCGGTTATCCCATAATTCCCATGTGACAAACTCGTATGCAGTCTCTAATGGTATCAGCGTTACCGTCTGTTGCTTGGAAATCAACGCCATTCCTAAGACTTAATTACAATATCCAATAAGTGGACGTCCTTCTGCGTGCGACTTTTCGAATCGACCTTATTACATCGTTATTATTATACTTCAGGTCAGATCCGATCACTGACAGGAGGGTTGTGAGATAGAAAATAAATGGTGAAATTAAATAAGAGTCTGGTATAATTATCAAATAGTAAAGGGTCTATCACAATGATAATTTGCATCGTCTCAGATTCAGTTATTAAGAGGGATGTGCACTTGAGATAGGAAATACATTGTGAAAGTAAATAAGAACAAATTTTGTTATTACAAACAAACGTCTTAAAAATCATGCATTGGTTCCACTTTGAGGGGACTTATATACGTTTTGATTCGTAAGGTGGTGACCCCCCAAATTGATATCCCGACCGGACTATAAACGTACCGTTGTTATATTTTACATGTTGCAATCGTTTCACGAGTATAAGGGATTCTCCAGGGGACTCTTTTATCTTGAACGTCATAGAAAAGATGGCCCCTCCAGAAAGTCTTTTACTCGTGGACGGATTGTACTTGATAGAAGATCTATTGTTAAAAAACGAATTATAAATAAAATTCAAGTTAAAATTAAAATAATACAAAAATTGTGATTTATCGAGAAAGAAATAATGATTTTAATATGCAAGAATATTTATGAGTTTGAAAACTATTCGATAGACAAAAGATTCCGTCTCAAGCAGACGCTGATTAGACTCGTTGCGGTAGGTCGTTTCATTACTGGGGTTCGATGCAATCATAACAACAATAACCGTAATTACACGCAGACAGATTGGCAATTGCATTGTCTTATAGCCACAAGGAGCAGAGAAGTCTCGCGGCGTCGTAGAGTCTCGTTTGTGTAGTTGCCATCGCGATTTCAGATTCCTCGTCTTGCCGGTTGCACGACGAAATACATATAATGCATAAGGAACGTAGGAAAAAGAAAACAAAATATTCAAGAGAATACAAACCAGAGAGGCATCCGAGAGAACGTAGAGAGAATAACCTAAGAGTGGATGATAGTCTTTGAGGTTGGTAGACACCCGAGAAGACAGTATAAAGATTTTAACGAGTCGCAGGCGGGTCTGCCTGTAGGTGCGGCCTTTATCATTCTAATTTCAATCGTTCTTATGCATTCCTTGCAAGATTCATTTCTTATTCTTTATTCTCTCGCTCTACCACGCCACGTTAAGAATACATACAACACGTACGACGTAGTTAGCACAAAAGCCTTTGGTCTTCGCGCACGAAGCTAAAGTAATACGAAAATTCACTGCTTGATCCAGTTTTTTGACAGCTGAGCACTGGTCTGTGTGGCGGCGCTGCAGTCGGCCTGACGCGTCGCCACTGCGCATGCGCGTGGGATTTGAATTCGATTCGCCAGTTCATTGTGCACACGAAGTACAAAGGAGAATTGTGGACAGTGATTGTCGGTTTATTGTTGTCGAAAATTTTTGTTCTACGTGGAATAGATTTGTGGTTAGGTTAGGATACTTAGTCGTGCCAGTGGATTCTGATAAATTGTTGATAAATTATTATGAAAGGGAGTCTACGAACTGTACGCTTCTCGCTGATTGTGCTCGCCTTCCCTTTTGTCGCTCTTAATGGGAAAGTCCGTATCTCTGTCTAATATCGCTGAAACATGCTTCGTTGCAGTTACGTCGCTCGGCGCCATAATCACTTCATTGTACCGGAGCCTGCTCTGCCGGGAAGCAGGTGCCTCTTGGTGTAGATAAACTGTCGTTTTTTTTAACCTCTCTTTATTAACCGGTACCACTTTAGAGATCCTATTGTACGATTCAAACATTTCATCTAGCTTCTTTTTTCTTTCGTTTTTCCTTTCATATCGACGCTTCGTCTTTTCTTTTTTTTATTTTAATTTTCATTGGTTCGTTATCAGTGCCATTATTGCTTCGACGCGGTAATGAGGATTCTTCGATGCTACACGTAAAATTTTACAATTTTCTTTTCTTATAAAGTTTCATCAATTTCACAACTGTCAGTCTTCGTTATATCCAGGACGCTGTGAGTAAAATAAATAAAAATTGACAATGTATACCCAATCACGATGGAGAAGAAAGGGAGAGAAAGGACAAAATTAACAGAAAATTAATAATGCATCCGTCACACTCCTACGATCACCATAAATCAAACAACGAGCAATCTAAATCATTTTAAAAATAAAAAACATCTCATCCAATCCCAACCCAATTCCTTCACGTATATCCCCGATTGATATACATACATATACCAAAGACGGAAATGTTTCCGCATTCCAGAATAATCCAAACTAACCGGACAGGTTGCCAGTTGCGTGATTAAATTCGGTCACAGCAACGAATGCTACGTCATAGACCATAAATTATATAGAAAGCTGATCCTAACTGCCTAAAATGCCTAATGCATTACTTAGCCAACATGGCTAACACATATCCCATGGATACCATAGGGGAAGGATATTCGGATTCCTCTGATTAAACTGGTGTCCATATGTATCCATGCGTGAAACTGGTTTTAAGAATCTTTAACGCATGCTGATGTTGGCGGCAGGTTCTAGAGAGAGAGAGAGAGAGAGAGAGAGAGAGAGAGAGAGAGAGAGAGAGACAACGCCTCTCACGGATTTTCATGCTATGGGATTAAAAAAGTTTTCAGCGACTGATCTTCTGCCATTTTTGTTGTATACATATATGTATTCTAAGCCGTTTTTACTACCGTCATTTGATAATGACGATTCCTAATATCAGCCGTCAACTAATAAGAATTTATTAACTGTAACGTCGTCTCACCCCGTGATATATGGTTGGTGCGTGACGAGGCGGAAATTTGATAATATGTATAACTTTGGGTTAATCGATAAAATTGATGATTATTATATATACATTTTTAAACAATGACGGCTGAAATCATTAAATCATCGTGTGATGTCAGAAATACATATGATTTTTTTATAATGACTTTATAAAACGGAGGAATACATATTTGTATTGTTTGCTGAAGTATAAATATTTTAACTAGAATTTGAATTTGTTCTGAAATTACAAATAATAAGAATATTTAAAGAGTGTCTTATAAATTATAATAAATATATTGAGTAAAATTAATGAAATAATAAATGCAATGATTTTAGATTAGTAAAATAAGGTAAGCGATATATTGAAAATATGATGTTAAACGAGGAAAAAAATTAATCATTTACCTGTCTTCCAAGAGGCTGAAAAAAGTGATTAAAAGAAATTATGACAAAAATTTAAATAGAAAATCATTGTTTTTTTTTTTGTATATTCAAATCTGTGTAGGATCGTCCAATCCGTCAAAATCCTGACCTTCGGGTCTGACAAATAAGCACTAATTGTTGCATGGCGAATATAGTTTGACAGGTGTTCAAATATTATGATAGTTAAATAATTAGGTAGCAATAGATATCAGGCAGATACGTTCTCTCACGATGATTTCCATAAAACGTCACGTGCAGTGCTTAATGACGAATAACGTCCGATTACCGTTAAGCCCTGTTTCCTTCTCTGTTTTACCGACAGGACCTAACGTGGCCTTAGCCCTTAAAATAAAAACTGTCCAAATTCCAAATCCGAACGTATGTCCAGAACCAAGGGGAATCCGACTTGAAGTCAGTCACAAATTACAAAGATCATTAACACGCGCATTCCATACAAGAATCGAGGGTTCCTGATCTCATTGGATACGGATGAAATTTTTAATGAGCCACGTACCCAGACACCGTACGAAGGATCAGAAAACGTCATCGTGGTGCTCGGAGAATATTTTTAATATTTAAATGACGGTTAGGCGAGTGCGCATGCGCAGCACGTCACACAGAAATTAAGCAAAGTTCATCTTATTTGTGAACACGCGCAACGTGATTGCTGCTTCGTGGTTGGTATTGGAATAAATAAAAAAAAAGGTAGACGATTAATAATTGGTAACTTATCTCTACGTAGTATGGTATAAAATATAAAAAATATGTTTGACTGGGATTTGATTAAAAACCAAAAAAAAAATGCCTAATATTTCTTGATCCATAGTACTTGATCGGCTCAGATGGTAAGACGTAAAAAAAATTGTTTGTAATAAAACGAAATTACAATTCTGGTAGTTGGTCAGTCGCAATATTGGTACCGGAGAACTAACTACGTTGACCTTACCATGAACTCTGCAATCACAAACGTTAATTATAGTAGAGGCGTCCCGACGCTTTTGTCACAGGCATGCTTATTGGCGATGCGTGGGTTCTTGTCGCTTGGGAGCATTCATCTATGAGTCATAGCCCATGCGGTTCATTAATCCTGAAATCGAGCCTTTTTCTCTCACTTTTTTTTTTGGTGTGAATATTACGTTTTCTGTGACAAGGAACGAAAGGAATGGACCAAAAGGGAATAAAATAAAAGGAGTCGGGTTACGTCCTTTGGAAGAGCCTGTACGGTCGATAAAAATGAAACGTAATGTAAAGCGGTTTCGTGCACCTGAACGGCTCAGCAGGACGATCACTCGCATGATTTTACGATCAGCTTCTTCTGGAGCGACCGGTTAGTTGGTTCGTTCCTGCTGTTCGACTATTTGGGTCTGCCCGAGTGTGTCCTGATAGGCTGGCGGAAGTATCGATTGAAAATTCATTTTGAATAAAATAAAAATGACCTAACGACCCTAAACGGCTATTAAATGACTTCCAAGCCACGTGAGACACGATATTCCAAAAAAAAAATGGACCGTTTCCATTCATGCAATTATATAATATTTTATTTTCAATTAAAAAGCACGGTTCAATTACGCCATTACGTTTTAATTAAAAAAGTCAAAATAACTGCCTGCACTGTTTATTCAATTGGTATAAATCCCGGTAAAATATTTGTTTCGATCATTCCAATTGAGGTTACGTAATGGAAATATTTCTACGTACTCGTAACATCACCTAATTTCCATATCGACCTAGGGATCTTCGTTATCGACTCCTCGACGTACAATTTTTTCTTGTGAATCTTCTTCTGGCCCCCAGCGAAACACCTGAGACTATGTTAATCGTTTTGACATGTTTTTGCCGCGTACACCCGTCTTGTTCCTGTCACTTGGTTTGGCGCATGCGCAATAAAAGAATCGACCACTGGAGCGACATCATGTACATCGTATAAAACGAATTAAAAGAAAAAATTTAATTCCGCAACCAACCTCGTACACTGTCAGAATTGTCCAAAGTCAGGTTAATCCCCGAGTAGGATAATCAATAAATATTAAAGAGCAAAAGTACGACTGGCCAGGAGCGATGATAATGATTGATGAATAATTCATCATCCTTCTCCTCCATATTAATAGGTTAACCAGCACGACAGAGATCCCAGCGCTGCCAGGAGTCGCCACAAGTAAAGATCCAGCCATTTGCACATTAAGTGCATCGGTACCATCCGTACACAACGATTCTTATAGTCGAATCGAATGAATTAAAAGAATTTGATTGGTCGACACGCGGTAAAACGTAGAACCAACAAGACATTCGTCGACTCTCTATAAATAATTGGCAATGAAATTCCGGCTACGTTAAATTCCATGAATCGAGCGGGGACTTAATTTTCACGATGAAATTGGGGCCCGACGGTGCATTAAAATTCCGTAGGCATTCACGGCCGTTACGAGGTTCTCGATTCGGCCGCCAGATGTCGATCGCGATTGCTCATTCGGGACGCCCACAGTTTCAGGAAGAACGTAGCGCGATGTGGACGATAAGAAGGAATAAAAAGATTAAAACAAAGGAGAGAGAGAGAGATAATTAAAGGATCGATTCACGGTCTATATATATACATATATATATACATATATAGATATACTGTATATGAATCTGTTCATTGCGTAGGACGTTTACCGGTACGAATTTAGAGGTTGTGTCGGCGACACCAAGAAATACGCTCCTAACCGGACGTCAGACGCCAGGCTGTCTGGAGAAAGAGAAAATCCGTTCGTATGAATTTCGCCCAAGGCTAAACACCTGAACTCGACAGTCCTGACATCCAAATCCTTTTCGTGGGTCACCTGCCTGGCTCGTGACTCTCCTATACGTGTTAAACAAACTCCACGACTCTTCGGGCATCATCGTAAAACCTCGTGCCCTCCTTACGTCGTTAAACAAACAAATAAGATTGGATAGACAAGGATTAACCTGACGATTGGTAAAATATTTATATGACGTATCGAGCACGTGTATAACGAGAGACAATGAACCTTTGAAAATATTTCGTAACACTATTATTATACGTGTTGGAGAAACACGTGTCTAATTTTTTTTTTCTACAGATATCTAACTGTAATTTCGAATTCGAGCGTAGCGATCTGTTGAGTATGAAATTAATTTTTTGAAGGATCTTTTTTTTGAAATTTTGTAATATTTCCACTTTTTTTTTTAAATTTGTATTATTTACATGCACGCCGATCGCGCTAACCGCTGCACGTATATTTATTCGCGAGGAAATGAATTCCTGCTAAATTTGCATCAACGACACGCGGCAACCGTACGAGATGAAAGCGCCGACAACACAATGGACATGAGTAACCCTGTAAGTGATTTATGATTTACTTATTCGCATGAAAATTTATGCGCCCCTTTACGAAACCACGAGATCAATTGTTATACGTACAAAAGATTCTGGGTTGCATATAATGAGTGTCTGTGTACACAGATAATTTTAAATAAATATATATATAGTACGTGAATTTGGTTGGACCGAGGACACCCAAAATTCATATACAGATATTCAAATTGGATATATGCGACTCGAGGATAATGCCAGTACGATGGATTTAATTGAAGTTGCCAAATATCCCTTGGATTTCATTACCATACGTAAGTGGCAGTGAGGTAAGGAATTTTAAAAATTATTTAGAGATTAAAAAAATTTTTCTTTCACTTACCGATCAGACCGCAATTTCGAACGCCGTCAGGATCGTCAGGTACGTCGACGCTGTTGGTACTGGAACGTGTTGCCGATTCGTAATAAATCACGTGCTGTAACGTCGATCCAACGGAGTCCTGATCGTTACGCCAATTTTCGGCAGGCTTGATGATGTAACTTCCGTTGAACGTTTTGATGTGACCGGTCTGAAAAAAAATAAATATATTTTTGAGGTATGGAAAGAATTTTTTTTTTCAATTATTATCATCTACTTTTTTTTTTTAGTAGACGCCATCGTCGCGACGCCTGACGTCCTGCCCAAAGGTTCGGTATTATACGGGCAGCCCGACGAACTGCGGAATTAGCAGTTCTCAGGAACTATTTATAGCGACATTCCCTCGACTTCTGGCTGGTCCTCCTCTCTGAGAGACAACTGGGCATTCGGATGCTCGAGAAATCTTTTCTAAATATATACGCCATGTTTCTTTCGAAAAATCGAGCGGAGCGATTTTGCGGAATTTTTGAAAAATTTGCAAATATTGCATAACCGTACGTTGACTCGGTTGATGTAAACATAATAATTTTTAAAAATAATAATTATTACTTGCTACAATATTCATAGTTTGGATCAGCCTGTATATGCATTTCGTTATTGATAAGCATTGTGCAATTGCTTCTTGCAATACTCAAAATTTAGGGCAGACTCGAAATTCTCGTTGTATATGGAAATCTAAAAGTTATTCGGACCTAAAGTTCTCTTATGTAAAATCCGTTCGCATTGCGCGCGATTATTTCACAGCGAGGACAAACTGCATGGTCGGAGTATCGTAGCGCAGTTACGTTCCTCGAAGTCTTGTTGCATTCTGCATTCTACGTACTGTATTCTACATTCCGTATCCTGCATCCTGTATTCTACAGCATTCTACCTAGCAATACGAATCAATGACAAGAAGAAAGTATATGAATAATGGAAATAATAATAGAGTAAGATGAAAAAGACAAAATTTGTTAAAAACTTTACGTATTCGATGTTTGGCAAATTTTTTGGAGAATTTAACATTAAAATCACAAGTACCGTTCATAAGTTTAATAGAAAGATAAAAAAAATAATAAAATAGTTCGCAATGTAATTTTTGAATTTTTAGACCGAGTATACTGATTTTTGTTAATGAAAAAAAAAACGAGCTAAAATTCATTAAAAACACATGTATAAAGTTTATAACATCAAACGAATTCTCATGTCTGATTTTGACAGATTATAAATTATAACTTTTTCAAAAATTAAAAATATTCACACCCACCTGCCGTAACATTCGATAAGTAACATCGTCGATGGTAAAGTTTGACAGTTGGTAAGCCCTACCCGTAAATTTCGTATTTAACGATTTGAAAAGGGAAATCTCGAAATAGAGTGGTTACATAAGTTTCAAAAAAAAAAAAATAGTCCCACCTTCATATTTCCGAGTTTCAACTAATATCGCCGCGACAATACCCACCTTCTAGCTACATTCGCGTGCACGTGCCCTAAGCATGCGACACTTTAAGTAAACAGTAGCGCATTGTCACGCACAACCATTGCTTATTGTCAACAGAGTATCGTTTAATGCCAAGAAAATTTCGAAAGACGTTTTCAAAATGACGGCGCCAGTATGAGACATTGGAATTTACGAACTTTTAAGTAAGGCGTAAGAAGCTTGCAAAAGCCAGAGAGGCTACACGATATACTCGATCCTAGTAATTTTTTCATAATTTTCTCAGAGTTCTCAGCCAAGCCGGTCAGAGTTTTCGAAATCAAGTCACGGTCTTGCGATCCAAAATCCGTCTCAAAGACAAAGCAGACACAGTTGGCGAATTAACGCGCAAGTTTTTCCGCGCAGCAATTAATCAACGCGGTCGCCATTGCGCATGCGCACTGACGAATACCTACGGTACCGACTCGTTCCTCTGTACAAGCAAACAGGATCGCTCGATCAAACAATCTAAAAATTCCTAAGCGATTAAGAAGTCGATGAATTTCAATTTTAACGAAATAATTTCATTGGATCACATGTGCCATACGATTTTAGTGTAGATTCCTTGCGATTCGTCGGTATTTTCCGTCATGCTATTCCATCACTATTATATTCCGTTTCCTACTACTTCAGTCACGTAGAATCGAAACTCCCATCTATTTTAAAATCTGACTCCGTGGGCTTTGCGATTAATTATTGTCGTGCTGCGATCGGATTTTTCATGATTTTTTTTTTTAAACCTTAGGCCTTATACGAAATTTCGTTGATGATTTTTTAAAAGTTTTTTTAACGACGCGGTGGGATTGGTGAATAAAATTTTCTAATAAATGAAATCGAATTATTTTATTTCTTTCTGAATTTTCGATACTTCAAACTATTGAAGTTTTATTGTTTTGAGATTATGGACTGTTGAGGTAAAAAAGGTTGATGATGATTTTGGTCGAGGAGAATTAAAATATGGCGAAATTTATTTTGAGTATTGTTGCTAGGAGATTTTTTTTAATTGTCAGAACAAAGTCTTCGTAAGAAGAAGAAGATGAGGAAGAGAAAGAAGAAGAAACATGATGGTTCTTAAATGTAAACGCCGACGCTGACGTCGACGCTACGGCGCTAGCGTCCAAACGGGGTTTGTTGAGATTTTGTCGAATTCAATTTAGACTAACTTGATTGAATGCTCTCGATTGGGGGGGAAATCGTAAAATAGAAATTCAAAAATAACTCTTCAGTGCCGATCAACGGTTATCTTTATATTTGTGTATATAGAGAAGATTTCGAATAAAATAGATACTGTGTATAATCCAGTTCTTAGATGAAGCAAAGATCATTAGTTCCGTAGAACATCGATTCTGCCAACTTAATAAATCAAAATTTTAATTTTAATATAAAACACCTATCCATTTTTTTTCTTTCTAAAACCGAGTCAATTTTAAAATTTTGACATTTTCCACATTTTCAACCATCTCACGGCAAACTAATAAACTTCGAGATTCACATGATTTTCGGTATGTCTTCTCTCGAACAATAGTACACATTCAACAGCCTGATATAATTTCCGAGTAATCGGTAACAAATTTTTGAAAAAAAAAAATTTCCTTCAAAACTTCTCCGTATAGTACCAGACAATCCCAAACAAGCAATCCGCAGCTGGAGGCAACGACCCATTGGCCCTTCGGCTGACAAACGTCTGTATGAATATACCCGCGAAATTCAAATAATCAAATAACACTTTTTCCCCACCAATAATTTCACACCTCTTGCCCATCTTTCGTTTCCCTAAATAAATTTTGCCTCCCCTCACAAAAACTTGAGTCAAAGTCAAAGTCGACGTTCTCAAAGCAACAAAATTTTTCCAACACATCGCAACGACTGTTTTAATTTTTTCGTATCAACAAAAGAAAAAAAAAAACAAAAAAAATCAAAATCTATCTCCACCAACCCTTTCAAATCCTCGATCGCGTGACCGGCGTGAAAATTTATAAAAATTCGTGGAATCAAAAACCCAAAACGAAGTCAAAGTTTTCCCAAAGGTTTAAAAATACGCCAAATAATTTGTACGCGGTACAAGGAACAGCATCTGGAAAGAGTTTCCAAGACCGTAAGCAACCCGACGGCAACGAGACATAAACAAATACAAATTGCAGCAACGTAAAGTCTCGCGCAGCCCGCGTGTACTGATTATACAAGAAAAAAAAAGACATTTTAAAAATTCCAAAATTTCCATCGCTCCATACACAAGCAAAAGCCCCCGAAAACGTCCATAAACAACAATAAAAAGAAAATACAAATCCAAAGAACAATTGTCACAAGAAATTTTTAGCCATCGAAAAAATCAATTCTCATCGACCCACTGTTTCCAAAAAAAAAAACCGATACAATCGATTACAAGGTTAATTAATCAAATTGATTTTTCTTCGTACCTTAATTAATTAATCTACATACGGCTTATTTATCATAACAGTATATTCAATCCAGTCAATATTTTTGTCCTCTTCCATAAACACTAGTATATACAAAGTATATATACAATATACACACATAGTACAATCAACTCAACAAGAGTACAAAGACCGACTTCAGTAGTACCAAGAACTCTTGGCAAGTGTGCAACTTTTTCTCTCAGTTTCGCAGCCAGTGCAGCCAACGACCCCAAGACGTTTTCACGTAAACTTTCAGGCATCCCGATTGTTTATGTTCTTTTAACCGCATTTAGAGGATCGATCAGGCTCTTCGTACAAAAGAAAGACAAAAAAGCTGAACGACTCTTCGGCGGCATCGACTGGTATCCCCCAGCTGCTGGTCGCGACCAGTGGTACCAACCGTTGGTAGCTCTGAGTTTAGATACTGAAAGAAATAACCAACCGATCAGAAAAGCAATGGCCAGATATTTCGTTCGATATCTAAAGTCAGAAGTTCTCTCATAGTTTACATTACAGCCCGTTACCGTAGGTCGACGCCATTTTCCGTTCCAAATTACTGTTCCCATATGAGACTAATGGAACTTGTCGTCGAAAATTTTACTTTGTAATTGTCAGTGTGTGCGCGTGTGGGTTCGCGACATTTATCACGTATGACGTGTATACGAAAGTCTGGCAGAAACACACAGGAAATAAAAATTTGTAGCTCGATGCTAATTTTGAAATTCTTTAAAGAAAAAGGGGAGGTCGTGGTTTTTTTATTTTCCATTTAAAAAAAAAATGTTACTGTTTTTTTAACTATGACAATTTTATGACATTTTTCTTTGTGTGATCTACCATTTTTATTTTTTTCAAATAATTTGACGGATTTACGATTTTAAGCTTTTCTTTTTTTTTTTTTCTTATATTATTGGTGCACCGTGTATATTAATTGGTTCGGTGGAGGCATGATAAATCATATTCGAAATTCTCAACGCGTGCATGACTTTTAAATGACCGAACGATGATATTGCTGAGAAAATTGTATGTCTACACCCGGTATATGATTTTAATTTATGATGAAAAAAATAAATGACTGACGTGAAATTAATTTTTGTATTAATTTCATGTAATCCTGTCTCGTCCATCTGGCACTTGTCAAAAATAGCCACAAGGTTCCTTCGAGGCTAGTTCCAACGATTATGATGGATCTGCTAATTCGAAAATCGTGCGACTATACCGGGTGTGTTAAAAATATCGAAGAATATAGGTCAAGAGTGACGAACAGCGTTCAAAAGTTCTGAACAAAGTCATTAGGTGCGTCGGCATCAGTCACGAAGAGAGCTTGAGCTTAAAGGGGTGGCAAAGTGGAAGAAAGAAAAAAAGTTAGAAAAAAAAAAGTTGAAAAGCAAAAGAGAAAGAGAGAGAAAAAGTGACCAAGATACAATGTGGGTCAGAAGAATCGCCAGACGTAATACTGAGAAATTCGAGCCACGGTCAATGTCATCACCCTCGTTTTCCTTCTTTTGACATTTTCGATGATTAACACCGACGCCCGGGATCGCGAGACGCCTATGCTGACAGATCCGGCGCCAAGCGTCGAAAAGGGACTAGACGTCTAAAGTTACTTTAGAACTCGAAGTTTTGGCAATTAACTCCCCCTTTTTTCAGGGCAATCGAGAAAAATTGATGATTTGTCATCATTCGAACTGTACAATATAATAAAATGTCAACTGTAGTAAAATTTCCATAAAAAATGTACGTCAATGAAAATTAAAAAAAAATGACATTCAAATTAAAAAAATCAAAAATGACAATCGTCATTTAAATAATTGGATGTCGCAATCAAGTATAGTCAATCAAATCCAATGATTTTTCTCGATTAGTACGAGTTCACGAAACAAAGCCAATTCACGGTTGATCATGTAGGAAGCATAATGAATGATGACAGCTGGGATCAACAAACGTGAATAAATGACACGAAGCAATTATAGGAAATGTGAATAAATGACTTCGTGAGGGATCATTAAATGATCGCGAGAAAGGAATAATAAACTTAATCCGCTAGTCCTATATATATAAATATGCCGTTCGTATAGTTTGAAGACAGGGTACCGTAAAGCGGCATTAAAAATATCGAGTTATATTAAAAAAAAAAAAAAAACACCTTCGGACATTAGATTATTAGAATTCTAGCCTAACCTAACGCAATGCTTTCTGATCCCGTCGCAGATCCACGTGGCTAGCATTAAAAAAATTTGAAAAAATTTCATGTGAAACGCGGCCACATGGTCCTCAAAACAGCCGTTACGCTGAAAATTCTTTGAGGACAGACCTCAAAACAGCCGCGTGTCCTGAAAGTGGCCAATACGTAAGTGATAAATCGTCTCGAAAATATTAAAACGCCAAATTCCTATCGATTCCCATACATTCGTCATTGCATATATAAAATCATGAAAAAAAAAGGCCTATTCACAAGTCAACTATAAAGCGACTGGTCATTTGAAACGCGACCTGCTTCCTCGCACGAACGTTTCAACGTTCGAACTCCGGGGCCCCAGGGTCCCACGAGAATTTAAGGGGGCCATAAATGTTTCACGGTTCAGGGCTGCTTTATGCAAACACGTTCGCGTCGCACACAGAGACAGCCGTGAAGTGAGTGACGTTCGCGCACATGTGGACGCCTCACACGTGGACGCCCGTCGACAAGTTACGTTTGGGTTGCGCGGTGGTTAAAATTGTGACACGATGAATCACGCGCGCCACCACGACAAAGACGGACTCCGGTTGAATCACTTATTTGAGATGAACGTCGAACCCACTAAAGTCAACATTTAGAAATACGGTCATCCACCCCGGTTATCTTGGAAAAAAAAGCAAAGCGTATTAAAAGGAAACCCACGAAGGTTCGATTTCAAAAAAGTAAAAAAAAATTAAAAACGACTCCGAATGAACTTTACGTATTAGCCTGTAGAACTGACCCTTTTTCTTTTTTTTTTTGAAAAATATTAAATTCCTGAAGTCGGACTCGGATCTTGCTGATTCACGTGACTTTCAAGTGCCCTTGAACCCTGGTCCAGACCCGTGCGAATCTGCGGGACGGGTTGAGTCGGCTGAAAAAGCAACCGGACAGGAGTAGACGGGATGTCGAGGGATGGAAATATTCTTTTTCATTTTTTTTTTGTCAATTTCTTTTTGGATAGCCCATGTCTGTCATTTGGGATCTTCGCGTTTGCCCTTGAATGCGTTTCACGGTTATTTTCTGCCGGAAATTCTAGTCGGCCAAAGTGGCGATATTATTTTCAACGCCCCCTCTCCCCCCTACATTCTCCTATCATTAGGATGGACCATAATGATTTCTGGGCCTGAATTTTTTTTTTAATACGCCTACTATACCGTCTTGATTTTAGAGTGAGTCAATCGTGGCACTGTGAAATTAATATTGGATCACGATCGAGTTCGTTAAATTCAAATGTCACCGTGACGGAGATACGCGAAGACGAGCTAAGATAAAAGGATAGATGACGGATGAATACGAAATTGGTTATACGCGAACTCAATGATAACGATGACAGCACCTTAGAAATATGGAAGCTGGCCGTCAGCGAGATATTTTCTAAATTGGGGTCCAGAATTAGGAATGAAAAAAAAAAATTTATTCATCACTTTTCATCGTACGTAATTACTGTGGTCACGAGTCATTGAAGAGAAAAAAAAATCAAAATTAATCATATGCTGAAGTCTACAATATTTTTAATGTCAACGTGTACGATTTTTTGAAAATTCTTCAAACGGTCGTGCTTTCGAAATTTTTCGATTTTCAATATTCATCAAATGCGTAAAAAAAAAGGTCAGATAAAAAAATATTCGAGTATCTGAAATTTTCAGTTGTCATTATCCACTTGTACATACATGTGTGTATATGATACGAATATATGAAAAATATATGTAGATATATTGCTCTGAACTTTTTTTTCCGAAATATCCCACACCTTCTTTATTCCACTTTAACAAATTTAGAAACCCGATTATTTTTGCTTGCTGAGTAACTTCTCAACCGTCTCTTCGTACCGACCAGTCTGCCTCTAATTCTGTATGAGTGTTTCTGCCGTTAGCGAAACCTGGCGCGCGATCTTATACGATTCCTAAAACAGTCTGGATCGGCAGTACCCAGTCACGATTTGTAACGAGAATTATTTGAAATTGACTAATAACCAGACAATTGAACGAAGCTGCTGATCGTTCGAGCGGCAATACGTCGGTCGGTTGATAATCAATAGTCAATAGCACATAGTCAATTTATCGCAAAGTTTACTCGACGGTCACGAACCAAATAGCCACGTAGAGCGGAAGCACGTTTTCCCGAATGACATCCTGATAGCCTCGGAAATGTATATATAACTATGAAAATACAATAGTCAGATCAAGTAGTCAAGTGAACGAGGATGAAAAAGTGACGAACGATAAGAAGAGATATTGAGTGAGAAACGAAAAATTTATCAAAAATTTTTGAAATCGTTATCATTTGACAACGCTAATTGAAACTACGAAGTTTACGTGATAACGAAGAATTTAGGATTTAAGAAAAAAATATTACTATAATTGTCGTCATTTAACCAGAATGTTGATCCTGATGACTTGACTTGACAATCATTGATGATAAATTATCAATCTGTCTTGTGACTAAGAAAATTATTTTTGTTTATCACATAAAGTTTGTAACATTTAATAAAACCAAATCTCGATACTACTCATTTTCCTGTACTGTCACAAATAACGAAACAATAATGACAAAGTGAATTGTTGATAATGATTTTGAATCAGGCAGTGGGCAGAGTCATTGTATATGCAAAACATTATTGCATTGGCGCCACTGATACCTCGTAGGCGGACATTTGCATGCACCAGTAATTCTGAAAAATTTCACGTTCTTCAGCTGGTACCAATGCAAGTTGTTACGGCTGTATCGTTGACAGGAAATTGGTACATTGACAGCCGCTACATTTTACGGTGAAGATACGAGAAAAAAAAATTCCGTGGTCGTGACTCAGAAAATTCTTGGAAATTTGACTGGGCGATTTAGAAAAAAAAAAAAAAAAAAATCGCGAGGAAACGTTCGGCTTTCAAAATATACAACTGACTTAATTGAAAAAATATATATATATATACATAAATAGACAAGGTATCGCTTATGAGAAGTGCTTTTGGATTATTTTTGAATTGCATTATACGTACAGTCAAAATATATATGTGGTACAGTCTGCATAGTAACTTTTGTCGGTGAGGTAATTTTGAAAAAATTTTTACCTACGTATGATTGTAAAGTCTGGAATGCACTTAGACAGATTATAAATGAATGCTGACATACTAAACTTTGAGTATCTATATGACCATTTAAAAATCCTGCTCGTCCTTTTATCCTTTGGTATTTTGAGTCAGCGTTTTAAAGTAGCTGGAGCAATTTAGATAAGATTATATGTGGATTATACGGTGTATGTATTAAAAGTGTTAAACGCGACATTTATAATACCTTGATGATGCGAAACGTCCGAAAAAATTAAAAAAAAAAAACGGCACCATTATCGCATTTCATTAGAAGCCACCAAGAATAAAATTTTGTATAATTTTCAAAAATCGCAAACAGAAAATCCAAATCGAAGTTTTGGTAAAACAAAATTAATATTCGTATGCCAAAAAAAAATTCAAATTTTTTTTTCATCGTCATCCAATAAAATTAATACACGCGAGACTGATAAGAACTTTTGGTCCTACCAAAAATACAAACGAAATCAGTGTGTCTGCTGGTATCGGGCATCGGGGTTGGGTCTTTGATTAGTGCGGGTCAAGAGGTGAAAGAAAAAAAAAAAAGGCAGCGTTCACGCTTAACGGCAGACTTATTGGAGCTAGATAGTAGAAACGTATGTTACGTGTATGCGTCTGTGCTAATGCTTTTTAAAGTTATTTGTAGACACGGCTTAGCGTGAATAATTATCTATCCGTGTGGCATCGCGTTAGAATTAGAAGCTACGGTGGCGCCGCGAGCGGATCAAAGACGAAGCTACGTAAAGGCGGATCTCTATATCTTGAACTTTGGCACGTGTCCCAATTGAATTATCTTTCTCTATATACGAACTAATTTTAAGCCTTCACCACCAATTGAACGAGCAATTGTATAACAATTTGCACCGCCGTGTATATCCGTTAATCGTTAATTACACAAAGTCATATATATACTATCCGTTGCCCGATTCAATTACGTCAAGTGAAAATGCCATTAAAGAAAAAAAAGACGAAAAAAATTCCAATTATTTCAAAACTTAAAAAAAAAAAGAAAATTTCCAAATTTCTTGTACATTAGTTTCACCGAAATTCATAACCAAAATAAATTCCACGTCGAAACGACAATAACCGACGGAGCAGTTAACGACAGGAAAAAATTACAAAAAAATTTCAACCACGACCCTAACCTCAAAAAATCACACAGTCAATGACAACGAAAAAGAAAAAAAAAAAGAAAAGTCATGAAAACTCGCCTCATTTTTTTTTTTCTCTTGTCAAATAATAAATCATCCTCCACAACGAGCGCGACAGTCAGCTGCCACAACACGTAAGGACTGAATGCACGGGAAATAAAAACAAATGAACGCACACAAGAGCAGACTTAAAATCATTCCCATGAGCAGCGACCGTTTAAGAAGTTTATTCTGCGTCGTGAAGAATAAAAGGAAGAAAGAAAAAAAAATACGAGAGAAAGAAGAAGCGTCGACGTCGAAAAAAGCCATTTGGGTCCCTTTGCTACGTTAAGGTTAAGATTATCGTCCGGGCCATCTGGCAGTATAAAAATTAATTGCACTCCTTCCTGCCCAGCTCTATATCTATAGCTTATATCCTGCCATTACCTATCCTCATGCTCATTCTCTGTCTCTCTCCCTCTCACACGTTTCTCCTTCGAGTATCGCCCGAGGAAGTGGCTGCCCTATGACCTGGCACAGCACAAGTGCACCACAATACAACGAACCCGATAAAACGTAATTTATTGAATCTCGTATCGGCGTACTCTTATCCCCTAACAGCCATTAAATAATAATTACTTTATTTACCTCGCAATGACAGCTGATCGTGCCGCTTTGTTTACGTCCATTAAGTGTCACTTTGCGCGGGATTATTTCAATGATAATTTCAGCCACGTGTCAATTGCTACGTCAAGATCATCTAAAAGACTCCAGTGTCAAGACCGATTAACGTACACAGGTAAGCTACAGCTGTGCTATGCATTCAAAAAGAAAAAATTTACCAATAAAATGTAATTTTGAAAAAAAAAAAAATTTTGAAAAAAAAAATCCCTGTTACGTCGTAACCAGGCAATTGAGGTGTAACTTGATATCGACGATGTTCGTGGACTTGAACGCGCGTAAGGATGCGTGCGCAGAATGTGCGTAATCGCACGCGTAATCTCGTAACGAGTAAATATAGTCGTCGGTGACACTTTAAGTCGCTTTAAATGCGAAACGTAACTTAATGCAGACAGCATCGAGTTAAAAGGTTGCATCGAGTATACAGAGTGACGCGATACAAGGGCGCTCGGAAAATCCAGGCATGACGCGTCTCATACGGGTGGGAAAGGTTAATGGAGAAAACTTTTTACGTTTCCATGAAACGACAACAGCCCTGAACGCCACGAACGAGTATTGGGAACAAAATGAATTTTTGTGTCCATGGACAAAAGTACAGGTACAGTGCACGTGGATGAGAGTACGTGAGATTACGTAATGAGAAAAAAAAATTTTCATTTTTTTCCAAGACGAAAAAAAAAAAAAGAAAATTGTGCCAATAAGAGAATTTGATTATCAAAATAGACACGCTGGCGGCGTCTGCTAAAATTCACTTCGTCCCGAACGTAATATATTTAATGTTAAACAAATTTTCAAGCGTCCATTATTCACTGCCGTTACAGTCGATAGATTCAATGTTAAATTTACACCGAGTCAAAATGTTCGATCGGCGTAGAGAGGGGAAATAGAAACATTAAAGCTTCGTTCGTTTTAACAGAACGTACCACGTGCGAAATAAAAGTAGGTTGAACACGAGCCCCGACGGTTTACATGGCGAGCACAGCGCCACCGGCGGACAGACGGTGAACCACGATACTACTAATCAACCCAATACGCTATCCTCGTATCTGCTTAACGTTTTCAGGCCGACTGTGCCTCCTCGTGTGGGCGCAAATTCGCTCGGCAGACGCAGCGCGAAGCCCCGGCCGACTTCGGCAGACACAATTTTGCGATTCGCACGCGTGCGAATCTAATTTTGCAAAAGTGGGTTACGAGCTAGATGACGAGAAGCGAAGACCTTGTAAGACCAAGTCGACGAACCTTCGATTTTGGGCCCTACGCTATGTACGGGCAATAAATGACAAATCAAATTTCCCGGTGACTATTGCTAAAAGCATAAAGCTGTGTTTGGAATATTTTTATAATCTAAAAAAAATGGGCCTCATAATTTTTTGGGTCTGTCGATACGATTCGTAATCTGATTATTTTATACGGACTATAGGTAGCTGTGTGGTATAGCGATTTAATATCGTGAGGCTCAATTGGGGGACTAGACGAAAATACATATTATATATTTAATATATTAAAAATATATTTATTATATGTGCGTGCAATATATTTCATTTACATTATATATATATGTATATATATTTCCATTAATGGACGCATCTTACTATCCACGTCGTTCTGACCCAATTTTTTTTCCACACTAAATAGAATCACTGCGAGATTCGCGAGCGTGAAAAAAAAAAATTGGGTCAAGTGTTTCGTCAAACGTATCGTATGGACACTCTTCGGCTATACTTAAGGACAGGTTAGGTTAGGTACAGCATAAGTAGTACAGTAGCATTCGCTGTCTATAATTCCCAATCACAAAACATACCGATCGAACAAGAAATCATTGACACTCGTAAGGCCTGTTATCCGATCGCAGAATAAAATAAAAATAAATCATCAATCACCACCGGTAGTCCCATCGACAAATCAAAATCGATCGATCTAAAAATAATAATGCCATAACCACATACATCGTCCAAGATTGAAATCCTGCACTGTACGCGCCTATTTCCTATATGCAAATTGTATATCCGTATACGGGTATCCGTGACGTCACGATTCGCAAATCAAAATCACAACCATCAACGCCGGTACGCGATAAAAGCGAATTACCCGAAAATACGAAAAAAAAAAAAAAAAAAAAAAATTTCCTCTTTACCTCAAATGTACTCCGAGAAACGTACGCAGCATCCCCAAGACCAAATAGACACCGTAACAAATTTCTTAACGCGCGAAAAAAAAAAAAAAAAAAAAAAAAAAAAAAAAAAATTTCCTCTTTACCTCAAATGTACTCCGAGAAACGTACGCAGCATCCCCAAGACCAAATAGACACCGTAACAAATTTCTTAACGCGCGAAAGCGGTGAAGTAAAACGTGCGTAACAAGCGCGTAAAGCGTATACGAAAAGCGAAGCGTAAAATACGTCGTAAACGCGTTGCCTTGAGCAAAGCCAAATCCAATACGCCATAGGGAAAGCCTTGAACCGTGACTATTTTCAGATAGACAGCCGAAAGCAGTGTCGCGCGAAAAAATTTGGTATAAAAAAATTTTTTTTACCGCCACCCCAGCCTTGCTTCCCCCTCCGGACCCCACCTGTCTACTCTAATTCGATCCAGCCTCTTTGGGTCCACTTGGTCGCGTCTCTTCGTCGGCGGAGACAGTGCTTGCTGTTATAGAATTAGTGCTTGTGCCGAAGCAAAACTAGGTCAAGTTCAAACTGCTTGGACTCAATTTTTTTTTTCTATATTTTATCTCCACTCAAATTTCTACAATGATCGCGATTATGTGTGTATTCAAGATCTGGTCCATGATCAATCTCTTATCGTTACGCACGAGGATGTCGTCATGTTCGATTCAAATTTTAACGATCGTGGCTGGACTGCGCTGGTCAGTTTGTATATACAGGTATATAGTGTATACGAGTATATAAAATTATACAGTATATACGAATAAATAGTATATACGGTATATAGTATATACGATATATAGTATATACGGTATATACTATATACGAGGACCGTGCACGAGTACAGGGTGGTAAATAAGATTGAAGTAAAATAAGAAGGCAAAGAAATTTTCTCGGACTAGCTAAGCACACGACCATGAACGGACTTCCGGTCTTCCTCGAGCCTGAACTCTCTACCTGGAAGAGACACGGATTAACAGGAAATCCTGATGTGAATTTCCTGGCCGTCTTTCGCGCGTCGATATTTAATTTCGCCGGACGATCAACAAAGCGTATAATAATAAAGTCTGGATATACGTATATAAAGTGTGTTCTGTATACGCTGTCAAATAAGAGATGCTTATTGTACGACGGCCAATTTTAAAATTGAATTCTACTAAACGAGGAGGGAGGTGCTCCGTAACGTTTATTAGAAGCTACGAATTTCGTGCCAGATGCAACGGCTGGGAAAACAAACGAATTTACGATACTTGCAGCCTTACGGATGAAAGGCTGTTATTTTATGTACCGGTAGCGAGTTTGACACGTGTTACGAAAGATTGGGTATTTCTCGATTTACTACGGGATCGAGAATCGGACCGACGCGTGCATCGCCGCCGGTCGACCTTGGAAACGAAAATAGTACGAGCCAATTTTTTTTTTAGTGCCACCACTGACAGTGGTAGTTGGACTAGGTATTGTGAAGATAATTTTTTTTTTTTTGAGTAACGTAATCACGGTAATGATAATTGATAAGAACGTGGTGATAACTGCGGTGGTCGAATTATTGATAAGAGAAGGGGGGGAGAGGTCGAGGATAAAAATAAAATTTGACTTATTTTTGTCTAGTCCTGGAGACGTAACTGATTGGCGCTTTAGTCTTGTCGTGATTTTTTTGAGTCTTGTGGTATTGCCAAATTTCAAGGCCGATATGTGCATGTATTTCGCATTGTGCATAAACAGGTATATCGCGGAGATGCGAGTCCTTGATTTTTGAGATGGTTCAAATTTGCGACTGTGAAAAGATTTTTGCGAAGAGAGCCGCGCTGGTGCGGTATGAAATTTTGGAAAATGTTTTTTTTATTTTTTCGAAAACAAATTTTGGGTCGTCGATCGAAATAGTGAAAATTATGGGAAAAGAAAATAATTGAAAATTTACGACCTATACTCGGAATCTAGTGAGTCGAGCTCTTTTTTTTTATTTTCTCGAAATTATTTTCAGGAGGAAAACTAAACGGTGGATTTCCTGGTCCGTTTCGCGGAACTGTGTTTCATGACTGTCAGTACGTTTATAGGTTATGTACAGTCTATACGATGTATACGTAAGATCGTACTTGATCCTCATTGGAAATTTGCCAGAAAAAAGATTAGACCATTATTACCAATAAAAAACGTTGGGACTGTACGCGAGTGAGTTTTTGGTACAGTCGGGTTATTCGTTAAGGCGAAAGTCGCAAAGGGCCGAAATAATTCGAATCATATAAGCAACGTTATCAAGTGACACGTGCAGTTGACACTTTGACTGTCTTTGGCGTTAAGGAGGCTGATCGGTTATCAGAGACGCGTTAGAATTCTTCCGGCGTGTAAAATTATTTTTATCGTCATATCGCAAGCGTCTTGGTTGAATAAATTAAACTGACGTTTGAAATTCGCGCCTCGATTTTTTCACGTCTACGGCGAACTTTGAATTATGGTTAGGATATCGCGAGAATCTTAATCGGACGCGTGTTCGCGCTGTGGAGATTTGATTGTCGATTACCGTGTTCGATTAATCGATCGACAGTCGATAGTCGAGTGTCGATTTATAGTGAAAAGAATGAAAAAATATTTAAATATATATAACGCTACGACTGTTTACGAGAAAAAAAAATTAACGTTGACTTCATTCGAAATTGCGGCGGAAAATTAAAAATAATTATAAAATAATTAATATAATTATTATATTCGAATTATCTTTAATACGATTTAAATCGTTGGTAATTCTTAGTAATCGCCTTCAATTTTTTCTCATTACTGATATCATTGATACTAATGACCCGTTCTTTATGGACCAATAAGATGAGAGCGTTAGCAAATAAAATTCATCTCGTCACTTTAAACGTCACTTAAAAAAAAAAAAAGAAAAAAAAAAGAGAGATAGGACCGAGTAAAAAAATAATAAATAGGTAAAAAAAAAACAATAATCAACACCATGTCCAGATTACGTCCTTATCATTTCATTCGCGAGTACTGTTAATACTGTTAATTTTCATAATTATCAGTATACCGCGATACTTGGCAGATACTTCTACAAGTATTCCGGGCGCTGTTAAACTAAAAGATAGTCGAGAAAAAGAAATAATAATAATCGTCGCCACGTTCACTCCGCGTCCTTGTCGTTCTTTCATGAACGCTGCTGATGCTATTGATTTGCATAATTACGAGCGTACCGCGATGCGTATGTTATCAGATACTTGTACACGAGTCGTATAAGAACGTTTAAAAGACAAGGTCGACCCGGCTGGACAAGAGGAAAGAAAGTTTTTCCCTCTTGCGTTTGCTCGGTTACGGAAGCAAAAGTTATCAGAAATTGCAAACGGACTAAATCAAATGACCGAAGTAGGTCGAATAAGGAGCAATGCTAAACCATAAGAACAGGATAGAAAATCATATAGAATAAAGCACGGAATAACCGACCGAGCAGATAAAAGAAATTGTCGATAAAGAAAATCTTAATTATTTAAAAGAAAAAAAATTCACTCACCATTCCATGACAAAGGCTGACAGTGACGCTGGAGTCAGGGTCACCATCTACCGATCCACTGTAGAAGCAGCCCAATTGATGACCCGGCTGCTCCCGTCTCGCTGAATTTTCACTGACGTGGGTAACCTAAAAAAAAAAGAGTCTTTTAAAATACCCTTGGACGTTGCTGTAATTTTATTTCATATTTTAATCCTTCAAAAGACTGCCGACAAAACTCGTCAACCACCAGCGAAAAGAAGGTTTATTAACATTCACGGTAGAATGTCCTGATCGTTCGGCGTAACGATATAATGAAATATTCAAGTTCGAGTCTTCGGAGTGGCGCCACCGTCGCCTGGACTTAATAGAACGAAGTTGGCGCTGGATTCTGACTCGGCTACGTTCGCAACATCGGAATCGCCGTGTAACCGTGTTGTCTAACGACTTCGTCACTTCGTATTATATCTTTTCAATATATTTAAATACCTTTATGTCGGGCGAGACGAAGCTGATGTCGAGCGCGAGAAGCAGACGGAATTTTCGGCCGAATGCGAAAAATTCATACTGCGGATGAGGATCCCAGACCTTCGCAGCTGCATGACGAAAGTGTCCGCTGTGGTGTCTCTTGGCTGTTTCGTACTCCTCCACTAGACATAACAAAATTCTATATCAACGACGTAATCCAGGTAAAATAAATTAAAATTTATTTTTGCCTCAATAAGATGCCATAATGATCTGAATAAAAAACCTAAGCCAACCTAACCTAAATATTACTTCAAAACAGTCAGCAAAACGCGCGAGCCATTCTTACGCGTTCATCTCAAAACCAATAAAATTGGACTAAGAAAATGATTTCGGTTAAATTATAAAAATATAATTCACTTTTTGAGTTAGTCAATCATAGTTTAAATAATTAATTAGTCCATGAAAATATTCTAATTCATTTACATACGTTGTATATGCTGGAGCGTTGTTTCGGAAAATGTCCATCGTAGAACTTGGTTATGTTAGGCACGAACTTTATTATATCTTTACAGCCTGACTGTTCAACGATTACTGATTATCTTTTCGATTCCAATTCACAACTGTTTTTAGTTACCTTTCCCCACTCCTGTATCCTTGTTCACCCTTTAAACCCTTGATTTTAAAAAACTGGTGCTATATATATATACATATGTTGTTTCTTACTAATAAATCATACTGCGTAAGATCTGCAATTCTGTTTATCAGTAATTCCAAGTATTCGCCAGCATGCAAGCAGACTTGGCGGATCTAAGGCCAAGTTACCGGATGAATTTGCATAAAGTGCAAGTGAAATAACCGGTCACGAGACCAGGATAGATACGACTGTGTACAATGACGTCTTTCTGCAAGGTCTACGAATTGAATGTTGCGATCGGCGCATAAGCATGGGCAATACACGCATGCGCATGTATACGTCAAAGGTTAAGTTCGTTGAATAGTGAAAAATTAGTCAAAAATATAAATTCTTTTTTTTTTACGGCTTTTCATTAAAAAATCAACACGTCAGTCGACATATACTCACGCGGATCCTCGTACTGATTCTGACTAATCTTCATCAACCGGATGTACTCGAGACCACCTTTGGAAGTAGGCAAAATTTGGTCCCTCAGTTCAGACGTAGATTTGACTCGGTCGGTAATGTCGTCTGCCTCGTGAAATTTGCCGACTGTGAATATAAAAACAAATTGAGGTTCGATAATAAGATTGATATATTATAATTTTGAGATTGAAAAGGAAAAAACTGGACTATGATATATCCTCATATACGTATATGTATGATATTTATGACTTACGATCCTGATATATCTTATATATCGTATATCATGACGTATCCGATAGTAAATATACATGGAAAATATTGAATATAAAAATTTCCGCAAAATCGCAAATAAAAATGTTGACTCATCCCGAGAATCCTTATAGAATTCGCAGGGCGACCATGACTCTTTGCACAGTTGACTTCCTAGTTTCCGTAGAACGTCTGACTGCGCAAGGTCAAGATGTCAGCTCCCTTGCGTGCGTTCCTCGTTCCGTGTTCCACGCATATGTAACACGTGTAAAAGTGCATAAGAGGAGTCAGCTATACAGGAGGCCACAACATAAGCCAGAAAGTGGAAACGAGAAACTGACGCAGCACGCGTGCACGTATAGGCTTATGTAAAATATTTTATTCCTCGTAGATACCGGTTAGATGGACGAGGCCTGGTTGTACAGTCGCGTGAAAATTAATAAGGATATAAACGCATTGGACTTTCATAGGTACAGTCTCGATACGACAACCAAGTATGATATATAGAATATATCATATCAATATAAAAAAGTACAGATATACAGAAAATTGATATACGAGACTTCGAGATTCAGGTGACAACTTTACGTTGTACGCCATAAGTAGATTGCCCCTCAAGATAACCTGACATATATCGACAACACGATATCCAAGGGGACTCTTATACGAGGTATATCATAAGAATATGGCCCCCCTTGACCGACCTCTCACAGTTTAATCATAGCAATATTAATTATAATCCTAGAGATCGCTACGAGTCCGACAAGCGATAAATCCAACGATCAGAAACGACGCCCAGCGTCGATGGTCTGTCATTAAATGACGTTCCAAGTCGCTATAAGAGAGTTCAGTGTGAGATCCTTCTCTATTTAATTAATAGGATTCAATTAAGAGCGTCGAAGGTCGCCATACTGTGAGAGGCGTCGTTCTTTTTTTTTTTTTTTTACTTCGTAAATTATATAGAGCTCGTATCTGTATCGGTAGCAATATAGTCGAGGTAGCACAGTATCGCGACGCATATATATATACACGTACGAGGAGACAAGGCCCGTCGTTGAATCACGTACCCGAAGACGACGGGGAGCGTCGGTTCTTTAATCCTCGCGACGCCTTGAACGACACTCAAGGATGACCTTGAGACTTCTTCTATCCGCCGCCGCTTACAATTTTGCACGATTCTTTTCTCTTCCGTCGACATCCGATCGGTCACCGACGCCCCATCCTATCTGCCGTGTCGAATCCATCCAGAGAGCGACGCCCGACGCGTGGCGTCTCGGTTAAATTAGACGCGGCACCAAAGAGAAACTGCCGGCTATAAATAATCGAAATAGCCCCGAGCCAATTGGTTTGATGCATTTACCCTTTCAACCCCCTCCCCTCCCCCCCACTCTCCTACCCCACTTACTCTTCCGTTCGTCAACTCTTGTTATTCGACCTAACCTGACCTAAGACAACCTCCTACTAATTCCTCCCGATCATCAGACTATCGCCATGCCAATTAACGACTGTCGCATAACCTCCTACTGTTGATGAGAATCGACGTTCGTCAACGATTTATCATGCTAACCTAACGTGAGACCCACCTATGACTGATTGGTAGGATTGGCTGATCATCGCTATATCATAAGAGCATCAACATTTATTATCAACACTAATCAACAGTACGATCCGAACCTGAAACAACATCTGACCAGTTGCTGAGTCCGTCGGAGTTGATCAGCAACGATGTATCAAGCTAACCTAACGTGAAACCCACCTATGACTGATTGGTAGGATTGGCTAATCATTGCCATATCATAAGAGCATCAACATTTATTATCAACACTAATCAACAGTACGATCCCAACCTGAAACAACGTCTGACCAGTTGCTTGGTCCGTCAGAGTGGCGTTGATCAATGGCCGTTGCATGGCTTCTGATCAACATTTTTCAACAGTGCTTATCAACGACCCTGTCGACCGTGCATGATAACGTGAAAAAATCGAGAAAATTTGAACGTAGAACACAATTTATGAATTTTGCCTTTTCAACTACCACACAACTGCTTTGACAGTTTCAACTGTGATAGTTTGCGTGACAATAACATAGTTGATAATTGACACGTGTCTTAGTGACAGTTCCAAACGTCAATGCTCCGTGCACTTAACGTTACGGATGCTTGATCAGAGACAATCGGAAGTGCCCACGTGGAAGAAACAGAGCGAGATAAAGTAAAATGTGAAAGGAGTCCAAGCGAGGTGGGTGTTGAGCGGTTGAAATTGGTGGGGAGGGCGAGGGACGACCTTTGACCTAACCTATTATGACGATAGCGAAGCCTAGCCATGTCGATTGTTACGATACAGAGACTTATCGACGGATGAGTGGATGCTGTAATGAATCATCAGGGTTGGGTCTGATTAGCTCAGACCCAGAACCATCATCCACTTGGATATTGCGGCAAAATACATTAATCGTAATGCCCGCGAAGTTAGCAGATCAATTTTCAGCAGATCACAAATAATATCGGACTTCTTTTCGCATGTAACTGAGTTCCGCAATTCCCGATACATTATAGTTGTTGCGATTTTACCCAAAAAAAAAAAAAAAAAAAACCAAAATTAAAAAAATTATCTGCACACTTCCCGTTTGAAATCTGACAGTTAATTATCAACCATGCCTGCATCGAATCAATCACTGATTACGTGTAGCTCAGAATACTTAAAATTTTGTAAGATACAGTCGCAATTGACTTTGCATTCCATTCGCATGAAACTACCGAGTATTGACATTCTAACCTATTGCACTATGACTTCGCAGCGCCACCGTCGCAAATTCACGCCAACCTCGCTCGCTCGCATTGCCACGCGACAAATCCAAATGTTGATTTCGAAAACAAGACAATTACGATAACGTCCTTTTTTTCCTGAGTTTAGCCACAATATAAAAATTATTTTTTAATTTTCCCGACTCAAGGCTTGATTGTGATAATTAGAAAATTAAAAAAATTATATTTCAATCGTAATTCGTAAATTGACAAACAAAAAGCAATTTTAGCTTAAATATTTATAACCCTCTTTTCATGCGTCTCTTATGACGACCGTGTGAGTCGCCTTAAGGTGGGTCCACTGGTCATGCGTGTCAGGTCGCATAAAAATACTTCAGCCACAGATGGAAAGCCCGAACGATGAATGGACGACGTGTGCCGTCAATGACGTGGGAAATACAAATCCAGCTGCCGCGAGGTCGCGAACGATAAATTACAATGGCGAATATTAAATGTTAGCGACACTCTAGAAAAGTTCGAGTTCGTTCACCGTCGCGCGTGATTCGTCGTGACCCAAACAGGACCCCGACGTCTTCGAATTGATTCGACCGTGTCCAATGATGACCCCAGTCATAGTTCTCAACGGGCGACTCGTCAACCAAATAACAATTGGAATCGTCGTTGAATTTACCAAAGTCGATATTCTACGTTACGACGAGTCCGTGACTATTTTATGTATATAGCAATACGTCGCAACGATAAAGGGCAATAATTGGGCCTGAATTTTCAAAAAAAAAATTTTTTTTATAAAACGTAAAAAAAAACCTATCCACTCCATTCGCAAGAGACAAGTCCGCTCTTTGGGCATAATGGGCCCATTTTTACACGCAAGGCCCAACTCAATGAAACTCGACTGTCACCTTTCATTGACTACAACAAACTGGCCCAGCCGGTCTTGCTAACGTGCTTCTTGTCTCTTTTTTATTCGCCGGATGACGATAATTATCTACACCTCCTGTCGTTATCGATCTGTCTGTCATCGATCGATAATCCGTCATGACGGAAGCAACGAAATGTTCGATGAAAATAAAAGCTGACGAAAAAAAAAAACCTACAAAATGACGTATACGCCAAATTCCAAATTTCATATACCCTCAACGCTGATGATCCATAACGGATCGATGAAGGATCAATAAAAATTCTTAAAAATCATTTGGCCTCTTGTCGCAACCAAAAATACGTTACAAAGAATCGATATAATTTCAAAAAAAAAAAAAAAAAAAAAAAAATTCAACCCCTCCCTACTTCTCCTATTATTTTCCCAAACTCCTACACACCCTCTAAAAATTGCCCTAACTCGTTCGTATGCTCCTCACGGTATACGAGATATGCTAATGACTTCATGTATGCTAATAACAATAGCGTCAACGTACTACCGTGGTATTTTGTTCCGAGGCGTCGCGACGCCTCCTCCGTTACAAAACCCACGCGCACCAAGTCATTAGACGTGTCACCGACTCATATACGCGCCTCGTTAAATAGGCGATACCAGTACAGAAGGTGTAGCAAGTAAATATAGATATAGTTTGTCTACGTTAAATATATATATACAATCCAACGAGTATGTACAACGTGTATGATATATGTACATTCAACCGTGATCCGGGACTCGGTTGGCAAGCTGTTGCGTAATTACCCGCAAAGTTTATCCACTCCGCACGTGCCCGTCGCGTTGCGGCCAATTTACGGAGTTGCGGAAAACCGCTGAGAAAATCTGAGGCTAATAATATGGCTAATAATAGGGTACGTACCTACGTATAGGTATACGAGAGGGCAAATTTTTGTTAAATGCTTAACTTTCCAACACCGTGTATAATTCTCAATATGTATATGTATATGTACTTATTTTGTATGCATTTTGACACAGGAGAATGAAGAGGACGAGGAAGCAGAGGATCGGATAACAAAACGTAAAAGAAAAAAAGGACTCGAACAGCCTGTGGGCGTCATTGTGCGTAAAGGCGAACGCGCATGTTCCTTGCGCCTACATTCAGCGATACTTTAAGACTCTCGAGACTTTTGAGAGACTCGAATTCAGTATTTTTCACTCTGTACCTACTCCGCTCGTCTTTTTATTCGAAACTTTTTTTTCCGGATTTTCCGATTAAATTGCACGATTTGAATCAGCAGAGCGTTCGCGCATCGTAAACGCGCGGGAAATTTGAACTGAACATAATACTGATGCACTGTCGTATAGGTTTTGATGTAATCGTGAAAAATACAGAATATTTGTTTACAGTGGAATTTCGTTTGGTTTTAATCAAAATCTGCGAAAAATTTCGGAGGACTCGACTCGAAAGGACCGATCCGCGAAAAGCTTCTAAGAACAGTCGCGAATCGAGAGTAAGCACATTTCGGTAAAAAAATCGCTGACATTGAATCGATGAAAATGGCGTGATCGTCGTTGCATTAAAACCCCCGTAAAGGAAATTCTGATTTCCGCTTTCAAAATTGAAATTATCTCCCAAAAATTAAATCATTCAGACACGAATGAAATTCCTGAAGAAAATAAAAGTCGAAAATATCTGACCGGCGTTTTTTCAAAATCATCCACGGTGAGAAAATAAAGAATTTTCCAAAAAAAATACCCACTCAAATTATCATCCTAGAGAAACTTTACACCCGTGCAAAAACTTTCCACGTGTCTAAGGCACATCCAAGTAGTCGCACAAATAGATAACGTTATCACAAAACATGCACACGCGCGGTCGCTCATCCATCCAACGTAGCGTATGTTTCGCGCGTACGTAAGCATTTTCCGAAATCATGTCCCTTCCAAGGAATCTCATATGTTGCAAACATAGTAAAAAAAAAAATAATCTGGCTAGACGATAGAAAAGATAAATCGCGCCATACGAACCAGCCCTAACGATTCACAAGAAACCAAGATTCCCCATAGTTCGATAAAGTTTCAAGATGATGCCCAAAAAAAATTTTGTCCCCCCCCCCCCACCCTAAAAAAAATCAAAAGTAAATATATCAGTCAAAAGAAAAGTTCAAAAATATTTTTTTTTTATTCAACAAAAAATCCGACAAGTGAAAATAAAAAGTGCTGAGCATAAATTTAATACGATATTCCGATACAGGATACAGGATATGGCATACAGAGGATATAAGACAGAGGCGCGGCTACACGCGCACGGGTCACAAGCCTTGCAAGCATTATTTCGTGCTATTTATACATTAAGCGCTGTTCATACGTGCGTAAGCGAGTTCGTACATGGAGTGGGAGTACGCGCGATGTTTATCTAGATCGAAGCTCGATCCTTGTCGCAGTCGTCGGGACGCTCGTTTCATGCGATAAATCAAAAAAGGAAAAAAGCCGCGAAATCGATTCAATTTCGAATCGACACACGACTGAAAAAAAAAAATACAATGATAACGGTCGGTCAGAAACTTTATGAATGACGGTGTGAACGAAGCCAAACGTCATCGTTCGCTCCGCATGTTTCCCCCCGTGAAAATGTATAGATGAAATGTGATAAAAAAAATTTTTTCATTGTACAATTTTTTGCCTCGTTACATACATATATCCACTGTACGTGTGAAATATATCTGACAGTTGTACCAACTCGTAAAAAAAAATTAAAAATCAAATATAGCTACACGCAAGCACCGGCAGTCGGATCTCTTCAAAGTTCGCGGCATCATCTGACGTCTCCGGCTCACCTGAAAGTCCCGGCCTGAGTCGTCGAATTATTATGATTATACGAGACTATACAAAAACATAGCCAGCTAGACTCTCATCATCCCCAATACAAGTACCGAGGGTGACGTCTCTGTTTTGGCTACTTCTCCATCCGGAGCGCGTTATACAAATATCGGATGACAGCAGCACCAGAGCCGGCTTGTCTTTGTTGTTCTTGGAGCCGACCGACTCTTAGCTGTTCGGTCTGACGCCTTGGCGAGAAGGGAGGAAAATGAAGGGTGAAAAGAAAAAAGAAAAGACAAGACAGGTAGGAGACGGTGTTAAGTCGATCGGTCAACCAGTCTTGGAATCCGCACGATGCGCAGCATCAGAAAGGGTTTGATCTGGACCAGGGTGGTCCCGAACAGAGAAATATTCTTGGGTCCTCAAGCTAAGGCTTATATATATATAATGTATACCTATAGATACAAGCCAGCCAGGAAGACCGGTCCCCGACGCTCATTGCTTTGGTCACTTTATATGTCTCTTTTCTTTGTACCAACCTGTGGGTACAGTATATGCAGTGGATAAGAGCGCATTCGCTCTTGCTGCCAAGATGAAGGAGATAAGGTTAAGTGATACCATCGAATGCTGGTTGGACAAGATACGTGGCTGCTCTATGATAATCTGGGATTCTCTTAGGTTGACGTTAAAACTGAGATTCGCTTGGGTCGTTTTCTGCTTTTTAGATCAGCGCAAGACATTGCACACCCCCTAGTTCAAATTTTCTTTGAGCAAGTTCAGGGTCTGTCTGGGTGCTCATTAAGCTAGTCCAAGACTGGCTAGGACCCAGAAGGACCCTGGAATCTCATGATGAGATCTCAAGCAGGGTCACTCTTGAGCATTTTCTTTGAGCAAGTTCAGGATCTGTCTGGGCGCCTATTGGGCTAGTCCAAGACTGGCTAGGACCCAGAAGGACCCTAGATTTTCATGATGGGATCTCGAGCAGGGTAACTCTTGAGGAGCTACATAATTCGGGTGTAGCTTGAGCAATGATCACTGACCAATGAGAATAACGTGCATTAAACCTTGTTTTGGCTTGAGTGTTATCGTCACTGATCAATGGCCTTAATCACTGACCAATCAGAGTCGTCACTGAAGTTAAGCCACACCCTAATCCGTGACTTCCTGCCAATCGTCCTACATCGTTGTGTATATATAATTATTTTATCAATAATTTCATGATTGAACAAGGTGTTTGGCCACACAATGATAACAGAAGGATAATTACGTAATGTTAACATTCAAAGTTGTTAAGAGTGTTCTTACTGTTATTATATACTTATGATTAAAGATAATTATTTATCAATGTAAATATTTGGGCTTGAGTATCGAGACCGTTGTACAGATTAACGTATGTTATTCAGTATCGAGATGACTATGTGGATCGATCGATGCAAATATTTAAGATAGACAGTACAGATATATTACATAGATTAATATATGTTATCGGGCATTAAAATTGTTCTGCAGATCAACGTGCGTTAGTCGTTATCGAGATTCAACGATTGCAAATATTTGCCATGGGGTATTAAGATTCGTACGGAGAGATTAGTTCGAGACGCCTCCGCGCGGCGCCACCGGAGCTCAGCTATAGCGAGGACAGATGGCGCTCGGATAGTTTCGCGCCAGCCTCGGAGTTAGGGTTTATGAAACTTGGCAATCGATACGCGAGATAAAAGCATTAATTGGATTGATCGATGAGCTAATCGAACGAGGTCGACTTACAATTCTTTTCCGTTCGACTGTACCGTGATTTACCGTGCGTTCGATTGGTTGGGTAGGTCAAACATTTTTTCGTTCTCCTCTTCCGCCATTGTCACTCCCCGACCACCTTCCTCTTCTCCTGGCTGCTGCTATTTGCATATGGCGGCCGCACTGCGTCGCCTCGCATTTGTCGCTGGACTGTGCAGATTATCTGGTAACCGAGAGCTCGAGAAACCGAGAGAAATAGACTGTACGTAGTTGAATGTGTCTATAGGCGCATTCACATGGACGCATCTGCACCCGTGCATACATGGTCCTTGGTCCGGAGATGCTGCACGCGTTTCATAGTTAATTCCGGATCGCGGATAGAATTCGCAATGCGTTTCGCGGATTGGATGAGCGCGTGGATGAAGGTGCGTCGGGACGTCGTAAATAAAAGTTGAGGTAAACGAAAGAAAACAAAATTTTCAAAATGGTCCATTTCGCCGGATACAGCTTCCGCGCGAAGTTTTACAGCACTAATATCCATTTTCGTTAAAATCTAATCCCATCGATTACCATTAAGAAGTATCCCCAAGACCAAAAAAAAAATGACGTCACGCGCGATCCCGCTGACGCGAATCTCTAATCGTATTCATGAAATCAATCTCGTTCTTACGGATTTCTCGACCTTTTTTTTTAATCTCGTACCAGTCTCTTCTCGCTGTTAAATCCATGATCAGTATACAGAAATTTTTCAATAGACTTTTAAAAAAAAGGATTTTGAATAAGGTATATGCGTAATACACGTGTACAGATTCGTAGTACTAAACGGATTAATGTTTTCTCATATATGCATTAAGTGTAATGTAATAAAAGATGTATATATATATATTGGATTCGTTATCTTCCATCTCCTCTTTCTCATTGCATCTCACTGGCTTTGTGGTTAAGTCAGAAGCTGTTGCGGTGCACTGCCATTGACACTATACACTTCTATAGCCAGGTTACTCACGACACTGACTGACCTTTCTCAAGAGAGCAACGCGAGACAACGACACTTGGATGCAACACGAAGTGCACTTATCCCCGTAGACGTTGCAGCGGGAGCTGCAACGCACTGTTAGGATTGTGTACTCGCCTTGTACCAACACCTATTGACCAATCCCGTGACACTTGGTAACTATTACTATTACAGAAAAAAAGAAAAAGAAACATATAGTCGTTACGACATAAGGAGAGTTTAGTGCATCATTGCACTGCGATGCAAAAAAGTGCAGTCTCTGACGGACCAGGTAATGAAGTACCAGGTATCAGTGTGGATATAAATAAAACATTAAGAACGTGTCGAAGTATTGGCAAAATATTTATGGAATTTTTCGCTAAATTATTGAATTTTAATTTTAGGGTAAATTTAAAATCTGGAATCCACGGAGCAATAAAAAATTTTTTATTCTTCAAGGTATTGCGATCTTTTTTTTTTATAGTAAGAAAATTCGTGCAAATTTTTATTTTCGCGTTTTCGAAATAACGGGACGCTCGACGTCGCGACGCTTATGCTTCGCGTGAATTGATTTACGTGGGAACGACGATCGGTAAGTTTTTGTGGGTAAGATTAAAAAAAAAAAAAGGACTCCAACTGTTCTCGGTCATCGCTGCCAATTCTCAATGCAAACTGCGAAACGGGTCGTTATCAGTTATCACTGCGTGGCGCAAGAGATCAGCGAGAAATCTGCATTCACTGGAGAAATCAGCATCGCTCCGGTATAGTAACGGTACGACGCCCGCGCAAGCAAATGGCAAAGAGCGAGCACGGAAGGACTCTGATAGGAACCAGAAAGCATGATAACAATATATACGTAAATAGATAAAATTATTAAAATTACAGCTACGATAACCCTGATGTACGAGAAAAACCAATGTCGCCACCTTTGACTCAATTTTAATTCTTCTGGCTCCCATTGGCCCACGTTATAGCCCTATCATCGATCAGCACCCGGAGACGGTACAAAAGGGCAGCGTCAGTGTCTAACCTCAAAGGATACAGGCTTCGTTAAAAACTCCCACAATCTAATTTATACCTGAAAGTACAATCGAGTATAACAGTACAGTCGAGCTATACGTTCTTATCTCGCGTCACTCCTCCAATTAGCCCGTCTCGCCGATAGCGTCGATCTGACATCGGACGTCGGGCGCCGCCCGTGTCACCGGACAGCTTTTCACGGTGTTACTGAGATTAAGCCGCGTCGTAAAGAAACTACGTGATTGTCCCCTACGTCTAGCTGCAGGAATCTCACGTCCACCAAGTTCCTGATCATCAGTTATGAGCTTGTCCCACGTTTCTCAATTAGAGCCGTTGAACACAGCCTTAACCGGAAGATGGCGTTATACATCAAAACTATTCCAGTAGTACAATTGTACATGTCAAGCTGAAGGAGGAAGTTGAAAAAAGAATGGGTGCATATGAAGAAGAAAAAAGTCCTGCTCCATCGAGACAATGGCCTAAATTCACGAATTTTAGTTCCAATAGACCTCTCCGCGATACTTATCCGATCTGGTCTTTTGCGACTTCTTCTATTTGCCAAAATCAAATTTTAATTCGGAGAAAAGAGATTTTCATCGAACGAGGAGGTTGTTGCATTTGTAGACACCTATTTTGTAGAGCAACTATTGGGACGGGTTAAAAAGTCGAATTTTCGCTTCACAATTCTTTTGCCGCCGTTAAAAATCTCAAGCGAGTCGTCAAAGGTAGATTTAGGAACGCAACGTACGCGCGTCCAGTACCCAGGGATGTGTGGCGTATCGATGCCAGATTCTCATGTCGACTGCGTAATAATTAGTGTCGGCGTAATCGTGGGCGGCGAAACGTTGCCAGGGTATTAGTCGATGCTCAGGAGCTTTCACCGGTTGCATGCGAGAAGTGAAGGTGGCCAAGGATTCGCAAGTGGGAACTAGAGTCGACTATGATTTTATCGGTAAGGTGTCTGATAATTGTTAGAATCGTTAAGAAAAAAAAAACAAGTCCCATTAAAAGATACCGCATCGATTGTCAAGATAAATTACGAAACTGCATTACAGTCGACGAAAGGCAAAGCTGAATTAGGCTTTACGCAGTCAGCGCCACCTGTCACGAACTACGCGTAGCAACTGCGTATGCGCACCGCGTACCGGTCTGCTGCGCATGCGCAAAAGCTTTCGAGGTAAACGACACGTAAAAGCAGGAAGGCAAACGCAAAATATCTTCGCAATGTAATTTACGCGAGATCTATGAAGAGTTACAAGAATGAAAGCTCATAAATATAACAGAGTGCGTTAAAGTCGCGTTCAGGTTTTAACCGTTAGTCGCGCATAGGGCACTTGCGCATGCGCAATAAAAAGGCTCGACTAAAGGACGTAGACTACGAGAAGAAAGAAAAAAATGTCTCCCACGAGATTCCACAAGGTCTGCGTATCGCCGCTAGCACTGTTTTTCCATATTGACGAACAAAGAGGTCTGTGACGTAAAACAGTCAACGTCCAGCACGCTGCCGTCGAGATAAAACATTTTATTGCCAGTCGAAGAACTTCGGACAATTTTCACTCCCCATTATTCCAGATTCCTTTGTTCTCGCTATCACGTCAAATTAATCTACCCCGTCGATAATTTCTTCTTCTTATCTATACGTATGCCTTTCCGAACGCGCAAAACAAAGTCAAAAATTTCTATTTACTTGACAGTCTACCGTACTACGAAATGCAATTTAATCCAGGCACTGGGTTCTTCGACCGGATCCTTTAGTAGACAAGACTTTGTATACGAGCATTGGCTACAATCGTCGCCATATTGGCTGTAGTACTTTGCCAGCTCGTAATAACGCTGTGAGTAGGTGGACAGGAGATTCGCATCATTAATAATTATAATTTAGGCTAATATCCGCGTTAGTCGATACATTACTGAGGACATACAGTGAATATATGTCCCCTCTACGATTATACCAGTACGAGGTCGCAAAATACAGCGTAAGAAATGAGATACGTAGGAAAAAAAAGATTCCGTGACTCCTGGGGCGCGCGAATCGAGTCGACTGTAAAGCGACGCTCTGCATTACCGACCGAATCGCATAAACGTCGCCCTTCATTTATCATCCAACGGCCGTTCGAGAACTTGGCTCAATGCGCTGACAAGCTCTTTTTTTTCTGTCGCCATTTTACGTACACGATTCTCAAACCTTGTTTACGACGCGCTTTTCATTTCTGGGAAAGGAAATAATTTCTAATCAAGTTCGTACGGTCGATGGTATATCTATTCGAAGCATGCAGTTTATGCCGTAGCGAAGACGCACGTGTGGTTGAAATTGCGAAATTATCTTTTTCTACCCACAAGACACTGCGCACAGTTCGTGCCCGTTTATTAGCATACAATATCGTTCCACTTAAAGCAAGCCATCATTATGTAGCATCGCTCCATTGAAAAACGTTACAACATGGCGTCTGCCAACGGTCAATATAGGTTAGAGAACAAAACTCTTTTTTTTTGTCACAGAAGTAAAATAAACTTAAGTCAACTAGCGGTTTTGAGAAAAAAAAATCTACGCTAATAAATTTTTTTTTAACGACAAGAAACCAATGAAAACTGATCTTCGCGCGGCAGCGTCGTTTATTTTACGAGATACACGATATCCGTATAAGTGACAGTCCGACTGTCGATGACTTCCATAAGACTCACACCTGTTTCCCTCCTTACTTTTTCGTTTCGCATCAACAAGTCAACCGACCCCGTCTAGCATGGAGAAAAATAAAAAAATACACGTATATATAAATTAAATAATTTACAATAAACAATCCAGGTTAACGAGACCCCTTATCAGCAGCCAGAAAATAAAAATGAAAAACGGACCTACAAGTATAAAATATAATATACAACGAACTAAATGTCCGTCATTAACTACCTAAAAAGTATAAATAACCCTTAAAAAAAATAAGTGTGTAAAAAATTATTCAATTAAATTTACGCATCTTCCGGTCACGAATATCTCATTTCCGACGTTCGAATCGAGAAACCGGTTCCCGCCGGGAATTCGCCAATGTCTACGAGACATCTTATCCAGGTGGAGCTTCGATCGAACAAGCGACTCGCACAAGCTCGTGCCAATCGACTAGCGTAGCTGCAGCGACGGTTACGACACGATTCAAATCGAATTTTCTAACGATCTTTTCCATTAACATATTTTTCTACGCGATGCAACGTTAACCGTGTACTTATATAGATATACACAGACAGTCATTATCCATCTACCATACCGTTCACGTACTCGACTACCCACCTTCATTTTCTACGTAACCTGTACGCAGGTACGTAGGCATGCGCGTACGAGTCTCGTGAGTCGACCCGATCGTGGCCGGAAGCCAAGGTCGCCTGGGTGGCGTGCAAAGCTTCTTGACTCGCGTAGTCGACCGCTTGGGGGACTGAACGGAACGAACGAGCTAGCAGAGAAAGATATTCGATTATATCATATCAATTTTCTGAACCCGAACGACGAATCGAGAAGCTTCGAGACGTTTGCCATTTCGCTACTAAATGTTACGTAAGAATATTGAGTACAGGTTAGGTTAAATCACTACCCACAAAACCTCCAATAAAACCTTCGGAAATCTCGAGATCGACGGATAAGCGTCCATCTGCATACTAGGAGATGAAGATGGGAGAGTGAGAGAGAGCAATGCGAATATTTAAAGGCCGACACGGGGTCAGACAACTTTCAATAAAATCTAAAAAAAACATTTTTTACGTCACAAGGTCTAGCTAGTAATTTCGAAAAACTTCCCTATGGATTTTCAGCCGAGATTAATATTTATTAGGAACGACCATAAAGGTATTTTGGTATCGTTCGGTTTTTTTTTTTTTTTTCTCGTAGATACATCGTAACGCTAAAATGACGCGAGAGTCCGTGCACTAAATTCATTTTTTTAAGTAATGAAAAAAAAACTCCCTCTCAGCTTTTTCTTTCTTAACCTTTGACTAACCATGCGACCTTCTACTGTACCGTATGCCAGGTGCTGAGCGTTTCTCGTCTCGAGTGTTTGAGGAAGCTCGTTAAATACGAGCGCTAGTACGAGCATGAGTAAGAGGCACGAGAATGCGTGAGAGCAGGATACCTCAAACGTATTTGATCGCCAGCCCTCGGCATGCGTATTGGTTAGATCGGCTGTTTCCCGATTTGAAAACTGACGCCACGCGGTCTATTCGAGAGGCACTCGAGAGTCTCCTTCGCCGGAAGGCGTTTTCATGTTTTAGTGCCACGACTTCGTTTTTTAGTTCCTTCACCTTTTTTTTTTTCTCGTTCGAGCAACCGACAGTCGTACCCAAATTTTAACGGGCTAAACAAAATACATCAAATTTCTCGTTTAACGTAAAATATAAATTTTTAACATCAATAAAAAGTGCATCAGTATATATATCGGGGAAAAAAAAAAAAAAAAAAAAAAAAACACCAACACCAAGACAAGATTTCTCGCAACGGCAGCCAACTAGTCGTACGACAACACGTGATCCTTGTTTCTGCTTCGTCTCGCAGAAATCCGAACCTGCCCGCCACGCACTTTCTTCTTCGTTATTACGAAGTTTGGTTGGTTGGATTTTTTTTAAAACGTTTTTGAAAAAAAAATCTTTCTTTTACAGAGAAATCGGAAACGCACGTGTTCGACTTACCGATCGGACCCCCGTGGTACATTGTAATGCGAATCAGCTATACGTAATAACTGTGCTAAGTGGAGACATCGCTTTGTTCTGTGTATTTAGGAACACGTTTACGACAAAGCCCGCGAAATTCAAAATTGCTCGTTGCAAATTTTTTAACGCAGTCACGATCCTCGCTACGGACTGTTTTCTGGTCGTAGTACGGTAATCATGAAAACGCGGCTTTTCGTAGATGGCGCTTCGGTCGGTCTGCTACTGTTTTCAGACTCAGCGTTCTACGTACGTCTATTACTATATTGTGTACTTTGCAGCAGCGGCCTTACAAGGACGTTCGTACCGCCTAGACCCACTCGTGACATTTTGCTGTATTAACGACTTTATTACACTGTTATCTCAAATAACCAACGACTGGAGTCTCTTTCTCTCGTTTGAACATAACAGACCTATAGGTTAGAATTTAGGCTAGATTTTCTACGGGTCCAATCGAATCTAATGTTGCGACGGTCGATAACCTCTATTCAAACCTTGGCCAGATTGCTTTCGAATATCTATTGGCAGTTAATCGATCGACTCGAGAGAAACCAGGATCCCGTTCATCTAATTGTTGATCGATTCTCCTTGTGAGCTCATCGATATTCATTGCCAGTTTTCACCGAAGGCAATAGTATGCACATCCATGATTTTTTTTTCAAAATTAATTATTGCTGATTTTTATGAGGAAGAAAGAATTGGTACTCTGTGATTTGTGATGATGATACACTTTTTTTTTTTGACATCCCATGCGCAATTTTTGGTGCGTCTGTCTCTTGTAAAAATCGCCTAATGCGAAATATTACGCACTTATGACAAATGATAAGTGTCTGGCTATCGTCATCTCGTGGCCTCGGCCGAAATATTATCTTGACAGTAATTAAATGAAAATATTGCAGGTACTTCGCTCGTACAATAACGAGGGCATAGGCCTTTTTGATGATGATGGTATAAACGACAATGACAGTTGTACCGTCGTGCATGTGAAATATTGAAAAATTTTTTCAAAGTCCGATTCAAAATATTACGGCGTAATTAAATTTTAAAAATTGCAATTCCGGGCATACTAATTTATTACGATAATAAACAAAATCTCGTACGACACTGAATTAATTTTCATAGTCTGTTGAAACAAATTCCAATACTATTTTTTTAATACCAAAGAATTTTACGTCTTTCGAAGTGGCACCGCGGACATGAATGCGCATATATCAAAGGTAACTACAGAAACTATCGGCTGTATCGCCGCGACAAGTCGTTACATGTGAACGTATACGTAGCACCCTTAAACACGAATTTATTACAGCACTTGGATAATTTATCTCTGTGGCGTTCAGTGCCGAGTTAGTTCCTTCGCGATAGGGATAACAGGCTTAATTTTATTCCGTCAAAGTACAAGTATATGGGGATCCATGTAGAACAAAATAGTATGCCTTACCTAATTTAACTTCGAGTTAAACAACGACAAAATATCAAAAAGATAGTTAAAAAAAAAAAGAAAAACTCACCATTGGCAGTCGTAACGATTTTCTCCTTCCAATTTGATTCCGTCGTGGTAGATGGCGCCTCGAGCGTCGTGGGTCTGACGATCCGCGCGCCATCTGTAGTTCGGCCCGACGAATCATCCAATTGATCGTGTCCGTAATGAAAATTGGTTTTGCTGTCATTGTGCCGATATTTCACAGGATTTGTCACACTTCCGTTGCGCACCCCGGTCCACAGTATCGCAAGGAGAATAACAAGAAGTATAATCGCGAGGCCGGCAGCAAACGTCACGGCGCGTGTCGAAAGGTTCGACATTTTTCAATTGTCTTTCGGAACACGCGAACACTCGTTTTTCGTCGTAATTTTCGTTAAACCGTCCGTATCATCGATGATGACTTTGACGACGTGAAATTAATGTCGAAATTCAATTTTCCTCTTTTCCCTCTAGTAATTCTGAATGTTAAAGTGCCTCTGTCGGTAAAGAAGAATTTCTTTAATTTAATTCGAATCTCGCGGCTACTTTCGACAGATCAATAAACGCGATTAATCACGGTAAAACTGATAAGAATCAAAAGGAAAAAAAAATTGTATCCCTTCATTCACACCGAGACACTATATGCCTGATCATTGTCGATCGTTATTAAGCACACACTATAAATGACGCTATCGATTTATCGATCGATTATCGGACACATTCGATTATACGATCATCAACGATCCATCGACTATTTATAATCCACGTTCTATGGCAGTGATTGTTTATCGTATCATCCAATACATATATACATATATACTGGACAATTCTCATATAGACTATTTGAGAGAGCTCGTAAAATCAATGTCAATCACAATCCCCATTATCGATACTGTCGATTGACAGATCGATCGATTCGAAGACCGATCCTCGAGATCTACAATCCAAATCAGATTGATCGTTAGAAACAAAATTAACAATTTTTCTATCTGTCCTCTCAATCCAGATGGCAACACCGAGCCCCACTGAGAACGCAAGCGCGATATTCTCCACCTTTGTTTGAATTTGAATTTCCCGCCTTGTGCTCGCGCAGGTAAACTCTCGTGCCGATCTGCAACATAGAAGAGAAAAACAATATTATAAAAACGTGCTCCGTGAGGTGAGCATTTCTTATTATTATTAGAATTATTATTATTTCTATCCCTTTTTTTCTTTCTCTTTTTACTTACGTCTCTCTCTCTCTTTTCTCTTGCTTAAATACGTTATCAAATCGTCGTAACGCGCCAACGAGGTCATTGACAGTGTCAACGTGTCACTCCAAGAAAAGCTGAACTCGTATACCATACAAATTTCTATTTTATCATTATTGATTTAAGCGATACGAGTTATCGCGAGACACTTGGGGCGTTATTGTTTTTGGGACTACGACTACTATTCAGTTTTTTGTTTCATTGTCATTTAGATCAGCGTTCGTCTTTATCAGTCCCATTTTATGACACAACCATTTTACCCAGCCGATACATCGCGCGCTCACGTCTTTCGGACTCGCACGAATTTATCAGGCGAAGAAATAAATACGGAAGAAAGAGAAACTAACGGCGTCCAAATTTATACCGTGACGCGGGAATTTATGTAATTTCAAATGAGGTTCGCCCGAAGAAATGATTCACGCGGATCTACAGACGTGAAATTCTCAAAACGTCAATCAAACTCGCTGAAACGTTATTTAAAAAAAAAAAAAAAAAAAATCACATATTATATGAAAGTATAAACATTTTTGTTCCATCGTCTCAACACGAAAGGTCGGCAACTATTAAAATTTTGCCAAAAATTTTTTTTACATCTTCCCACGGAAACACGCGACACCGTGATTTACTGCATACTTCGGATAAACCCGACGTATCAGCAGTTTGCAAATATAATTACTCTACGTAAATGATGATATACCCAATGAATCATATACATACTCCATCTCGAGATAAATCTGGTGAATACTATTAAAAAGAAAAAGATAAATTCTCGTTGCATAATAAAATAGGTCTTTTCCATCCTTTACCGTCAGTCAATATAATTTAAAAGTCATTATGCCACATACTAGCGTTATCATACATCATTATCGCTATCAACAAAACAGCTACAGTGCGATCGCTGTTGCCACCCTGGGACATTGCAAATTTCAAAAAAAAAAAAAAATTTTTTTCCATATCGGTTTCCACAACTTAGAGTTCGACAAGCGCGTAAAATTTTTTTGTCGAATTTGAAAATTAACAAAACGAATATAGTAAGAACAAAAATCGTATCCTCGTAAGCGAGCGAGGAGCGTGCAAGAGATTAGGAATTAAATGAAAGCGAGTAAAATGTTCGGCAAAGTTCAGGAGCCGCGCGGCCGAAGCAAGGCTGCCGAGTGAAATATGGACGCGGCCGTCGCGGCGCGGTCGTCGCGGCGCGAGGCTGCCGACCTCGGAGTCACTCGAGGTCTAGGTCAACCTATTCTCGCCGCGTAACGTCCATACGCGATTAATCTGTCGATCGGCCGATCCAATCGATCCGGGCAAAGTCGATCTTCCCTTTTGCTATAGTACGTGTTACGTAACTCCTACACTCTCTGTACGCTATGAATACTACAATGAATGTATACCATACGGAAAATAAATAATAATAGGGTATATATATATATATATATATATATTGGATTATTCAGCCCAAATCCAAACATGGTTTCACCACAAGTATCAAATTTACTCGTTAATCTCAAATAGTGCGTTCGGGCTGAGTCACCCGGTACGTGGAAATAATTTTTTAACAGTCTCTATGAAAAATATTAAAATGCCATTGAATGTTTAATTGCTGTTAATTAAATAATTAATTTTGAGTGTGTATAAAATTCTATTATTTATAGTGTTTGTATAATAAATTGGTGGTGAGATTTATTTGTTTAATTTGACTCATCTCGAATCTTCGTCACGGAAGAGATCGACGCCTCCCTGACTATGCGTCGTGACGCTCGTGATGCTGTGTACCTGTTGAGCGTCGTACCGTAGACCTTGACGCGTTAGATTCGTTATCAGATTTTGATGAATTTTCTTTTATCATTACAAACGCGCCAATTTTTCGACTCCGTAACGGCGACGCTGGTAAAATTCGTTTGTAATTAAATGAAATTCTTTTATCAACGATTGCTCGAAATCTCGTCGTTACGAAATTATTTTAGTGTCATCTAATGACAGTTGACAGATCACTTGTTGACTGGAATGACAGTGTTTCTTCTTTTGGGATCAATTTATTCGATATCATATATGGGTATTGATTAAATGAAAAAAAAATCTTCACGCCCATGCGGAACAGAGCGTGTAGGTGGGAATTGGTAGCAGGTGGACGATGAGATAATCAAATTTGAATAAATTGAATATCAAAAAAAAAGAAGATTTGGATACAACGACCTTAACGAATTTTCGAGTAACTTCCGGTTATCGGATTTAAATAATTCTTTTTCAAAATCTTATCTGCCTGACAAATACATATCTTATACCTGTATATACTGTATAAGTACATACGGTGTGATTAATATAAAAAAAAATAATTTCAATAATCCACGTGCGTACAATAAATCTGTACAATCATTTACAATGATTACAATTTTGATAAAAAAAAAAAAAACAATTTTTTATAAATCCGCAAATATATTCTGCAATCTTCGGTCAACAGTATTATATACACAATGTGTAATTTATCTTGCATGCATGTCAATTATATTTTTAATTGCAATCCCGGATCCCGCGACTCTCATCAATATATCAAATGTTATCGCGCACGTCGCTTAGAATTCATCATTAAAACGATGGATCGCTGAGAATTCATAATTTCGAGATATCGACGCCGTCATTCCTTATCGCTATTATCGATAAATTATTTTTTCAAAAATAAATAAATAAAAATCCCACCGTATTATTCCCAGCACAACCTTCGTTACAGAGATTAAAATCAATCTCCCTGAATAACAATAATAATAAGTGAAAGATCTTCAGCTTCCAATTCTCTAACATGGACCACGTTCAGCATCCCTCGACAGGACTCCAACTGATAACGCTATCACTACATTAATCCTCACCTCAATACGATACACTTTCGTGATAAAAATTCTTGTCCCTTGTATCATCCATTGCTCTCGAGCTTTTTATCAGTAATTTACGTTGATAATTTTTAAAAATATTTCATTAAATATTTTCTAATCGCGTATCACGTAGTATCGTTAATTCAATATTAATCAATATATCACTGATATACAAATATCGTATTCCCTGCCAATAATAATTTTCCCTCAAAATTATTTTTTCATTATTTTTCCACGATATAACATACATATCATTAATTCGATATATCACTGATATACCCACAAGTATTTCCCATTGAATAATCATTTTCATCATGGCCCTCAATATTTCCGTACTGAATTATATCAGTTAGCACAGTATCATTAAATTCTATATTAATTAACATCTCAATGATGCACTTGATCCATCAATAAACAGCATCATCAATACTCAGCAATAGCATCATCAATAGACTCGATTGACTTTGCGCAATATATATATATATATATTTTTTTTTTTTTGATTCACCCAATCATAATATTCCAAGCCGTCTTTCCACTAACGAACAGTCTAACGATAAATTAAATAATAACGAATTCAGCACTGATCCAAGCAATGGCTAGAATAGTTGCCAATCCGAAGACCCTCGTGACAAGAGGAATCTCAAAAGTGGATCGAACCGAAAAAGAAGCACAATCAGTGGCATGATAGCGACGAGTGGGGTCACAAGGTCATCGCAGTAACGCGACGCCTTATAAGGGATAGCTGTCACATAATTATCCTGCAATCCATGTCGTATCTTTAGCGTCTATCGATAAATCGAAAGTCGGCCCACAATATTTTTTTTCAAAATCTTTTTTTTTCACTTTTTTTTAATACTCGTTAATATTACTAGGAAACACGAAAAAAAAATGGCCTACACGTATGAGAGAAAAATTATTCCTTCGAATATAATAACTGGCTTCTATATATGCGTGTCATACGCCAGACGCCAAGGGGCGTCGAGACGCTCTGGAATTTCTCGAAAAATTAAGGACGCTCGCAAATTAGTGCGATTTACTCCAGAGTTTCGTGAAATTGTGTCAAACGAAAGCAAACCTGAATTACACTGTACGAGAGCGCAGTATAGCAATGAATGATACATTAAGAGATATACGTGTATGGTATACAGGTCCGTTCAAAAGTACCGTGCCGACTAAAATTAATCCGTTTATAATTCAATTTACACGTATAGATATTATTTTTAAGACAGCAAAGTACTTTTGAACGAGCATGTATACACGTGTAATAACACTGTTGTACCAATATACAGAGTGATTCAGAAAATTGTCACTGTCTGAAATTAACCCGTCTATTTGTAGAGCCACCAGATTTCAGTAGTAACTTTGGAATCAGGTAGTAACGCTGCTTCTGAACGACCCTGTATATACTATTGTACAGGGTGGTTCAAAAATTTTTTTCACCTTCTCAAATTAAACTGTCTGTTAAATTATCGGGTTCCGTTAGGTATCCTCGGGCTAGGGTAGAGTGACCAGTAACCTTTGAATGGTCCTCTAGGTACACAGTCTACCTACCTAACTATCTAACAAGACCTAACATATGTTCCTAGCTATGTATACATACCCACTACCAATATATAAAATACGCACATATGTGCAAGTAATACGTGCCTTGGCGTAGACGCACTGGTATTTGTTCTCGTGTATTCCGGCAAACTTCAGGCATTGGCAGAACGAGTTAACGAACTCTTATAAGGTTAGTGAAACGACCGGTAGACGTAATGATTTGACAAGGAAAAGTAAATGAAAAATTAAATAATTTTTTTGAGTTACCTCAATTCAAAAAAGGTGGAGGAGAGATTTTTGAAAATTCTTTTCTATAATTTAACATAGTAAATTGTGTGCGTTAGGTCGGTATGGACTTTCTTGATTTTCAAAAAAAAAATATATCGATGCATCTATGATGATTTGACGGGTTTCCCTTTTTTTTTTGGTTATCGAGAGAATGATCTTCCGAGTCAGCGATTTTGGTTTTTTTTTTTTCGTGTCCATCGCATTCCTGCATTTCATCCCCTTAATGGTTGTGATGAATGAGATACGATAGATATCACAATGACTCGTTTTTGTGAGGATGACAGAAAAATTGAATTAATTATAAATAACGTTTTACTCTAATTATTCTCAAATTTTAAGTCAACAATTGAGCATCGCAGTACCAAAGAAAATTATGACTTTATAAATCCACGTGGGTCCCTGCCTCGTGACAACATAGAGAAACAGCGTTGAGAACCTCGTGAGTGGCAAGGTATATTAAAAAATGTGAAAAATAATAAAATTGAAAGAAAAATTTCAAAAATCCGGCGTTTTTTCTTTTCCAAAAACTTTAAGCCCAACGCATGCTGCCTAAAACTATGAAAACGTACCTCTGGACTGCTGGTAATTATATCCCAGTTGGAGATGTGAAGATTGTGAATTGGCACTGTTATTGGTTTTGCAAAAATTAGAAAAAAAAAAAATTCTCACAAACTCACTACTTGATTTTCTCACGCGAGGACCGGTACGCGCCGATATACAGAACAAGCGGAGCAGAACGTAAACGTGGAGGGACTCGATATTTTTGAAAATATACAGTGCACTGTATTTTTGGAAAACAAAAATTATTTTTTTTCTCTCTTCTCACGGCGAAACGAGACTGATAATATGTTTTTATGGGGAAACGGATAATTGAGGACCCTCTGTGGAGACGACCGGCTCGCTCCGCTCGTACGCGCCGACTGAACGTTGCTTGAACGGCTGAACTCTGGCGAACCGCGGATCCTCTGTATCGAGTCAGGCAGTCAGTCAGGCAGTCAAGCAATCAGTATGCCTGACTATGAGCTACAGAGATACAGAGACTAGGAATATATATATGCGTATATATATTTATTATTATATGGGAAAGATCTTGACTATAGGTATTTAATATATATATATATATATACGGATACCATGCATAAACATACATATATACGTGTAGATGATTGGTTTGGACCAAATTTTAATTTTTAAAGACATATTGGGGTTGGGACGCAGGCCTATGGATTTTTGAATTTTCAAAAAGTTGTCGAATCAGACTTGTGGATAGTGAGAAATTTTTGTAGCGTTCTTTGAGTTAAAATTTCATTTGGCAAAGGTAGATTTTGATTTTTGAATTGATTGTAAGGCACGGAGTGGTATTGTATTCATTTTTTTTTTTTGTAGGAGCTGTTTTTTATAATAGGATAGCACAGTGTGGTTACGAATGAGAATGGCTCTCTGTAATTCTTTTTGTAAGAATTTTGTTCTTTATTTTTTTTTTTTCATTTACTAAGTACGTGTCTGTTTTTTTTTAGTGTTGATGCACCTGTGTTTAACAGGAAATTGTTATCTTTTGAGAATCACAATACGCTCTTTGGATTGCACAGTGGTGTGAATTGTACTGGTTTTTTTTTTAATTTTATCTTCTTCTGATTAATTGGCGCACCTGTTCTTAATATGAGATCGTCGACGCTTTCTTTGGCCATTGTTATTGTTTTATTGACTTTCTCCTTTTTTTTCATTCTTCATTAATATTTTCAAATTAACTCGGAAAACCATGTACTTGGTAATAAGAGTAATGAGTATTGATATTGATATTGTAAGTAAATACTGAAGCAAAATAAATATTTTTTAAATGTCTTTTGAAACACCCTGTACATATCCCGCACTCAAAATATTACGTGGGCATCTTACGTAGACGAGTGTATTTTGTAAAACGAAATCCCGAAACATTTTAAGCCATGACTTTCGATACTGCTTTCATAAAAATTAAATGAAGATTAAATGAGAAATAAAATTTAAAAATTTTTACTTGTGTTAAATTCAATATCCGAATTTTCAGATAGGATGCTTCATTGAATTACTCGTCAATCATTGCCAAAGTGCAATCAAAATCATTGCTAATTTTATACACTGTACTCTCGACTCCGCTCAGGAAAAAATTCTATAAAAATCTATTTCTGATTTTCGTAACAGGATACTTCTTCGTTACCATTCGTGCTCGTCGATACCATTAATGATAAAAAGTATTACCATTCTTGCCGTTGAAGTTACCATTTGAAATAACTGTGTAATTCGAAAATTTGCCGCTTAAGGAGGCAGCACTTATAACGAAAGTATATATCAGAGATGTGTAGGGAGATGCAGAACGCTACTTTTGAAACACATCTGAAAACAACGCTGAAAGTCAGCTCCTTATGCATACCTGCACTGAAGTGTATGGTGTGACTAGTATTCTTAATAGGTATTTTACCGATGTTACGTAGCAGAACTATTGAAAAAGCCTATTGTTGAAGCGTTTTTAAGAGATTTTAAAAAAGTGCGATGCTGGAGCTGACACCCCTGTAGCACCTCAATTTTTGTTGCACTACAACTGGAATTATAACTTACACCTACATTCTACTCGCATGGAACAGCTCCCCAATTTTTCTCAAAGTATATACTAATCATTTTGAATTTATCTTCAAATAATTACCGTGCTATTCTCATTATCAGATTTTCAGTATCTTTAATTCTATTGTTTTATACTATTAATACTTAATTACTGGAAGTTTTACTATAAGTATTTATACATAACTACTTTTAAGAATAGATTTGCCTTTTATGAATAAATACCAGAAACGAAAAATATGTTTTTTAGTGAATGCACCTGAAGACAGCTAAACTTTTATACTATGCTGTATGTCCAACTGCTGATAAATTGGTATTTAAACCTCAGTCGGTTATTTGCACGAGGGACTGTTTGGTTTTCTAACGTTGTTTGATAAGTTTTAATTTGTGAAATGAACAATTAATAGCAATGCTTGAGGAAAAAGAAAAAATTATAAACACAAAAAATGTGTTTCTTACTTCACTGATAGTAAGTGTCAGTCAAGATTGTTTCGTGTATTTAACTAAGGTTAAATAGGGACATAACTAAGGTTTAGAGGGCGATTATTAGTTCTATGAGATCTTAATTCAGTAATATTAACTTATAGAGGAGACATTTATTTATAATTTTGTAGAAATGTTGACGCTATATGAAAGATTGAAGTATGAATGATTAATTTTCATTTATCGTTAAGCTTGTCAATCAACTTAATAAATGTATTAAAGCATGAAATATGATTGTTTGTATCTATACGAAGGAAATACAAAATTACTTGTATTAATCTTAGAACCTCTTGCAATATCAATTCAATAAATGAGTTTCTTACTAATATTTATAAAGTATTTGAAGATAAAAGGATATATTTCATTATTCAGTCAGGGGGCATGGCAGGAACATTTGTGGATTCTGCGCTATTTCCACTAGATACATTGAAAACACGACTCCAAAGTGAAAAGGGTTTTCTTAAATCAGGTGGATTTAAAGGACTTTATAATGGCATTGGTCCAGTTTTAATAGGTGCTGCACCAACAGGTTTGATTAATCAAATTTATATAATTTTATTAGATTCATTTAATATTGCGTATTCTTATTGATCGAATAGTCAAATAACTTTTGTTTTAGCTGCCCTGTTTTTTATGACATATGATAGTGTTAAAGCAATGCTTCAGCCTAGGATTTCAGAGAAATATCATTCATTCATTCACATGGGTGCTGCTTCCCTTGCGGAATTGGTAATTACATTAAAATGGCATGTTACCGATAATTTAATCAAATGAATATTCTTCCACTGAAGATATATTGAAATGAAAAGGTAGCCTGCTTGGTGAGGGTACCAGTGGAAGTAAAGAAACAAAGAAAGCAGGCATTAATTCTAGAGAAAGGAAAACTTGGAATCAGAATGCTTTATCGTGGTTATTGGAGTACGGTATTACGAGACATGCCTTTCAGTCTGCTTCAATTTCCAATTTGGGAGTATTTTAAAAAAATTTGGGCACGTTACAGTAATAGGGAAATAAAGCCTACAGAAAGTGCTCTTTGCGGAGCTATAGCAGGTAATTCCCATTGTAATATATTACAATGTCCTACTACCGTTTGAATGTCAAACATTTTAAGATTTCTTTCCATTTCACATTGAACCTAATAAAAGAATTTTGCTAGGTGGAATTTCTGCTGCAGCCACAACACCTTTGGATGTTGCAAAAACAAGAATAATGTTATCCAGTAGCACAGCCTGTGCGTCAGAACTTAGAATTTTCCATATGCTTCAAGTAGTGTACAAGGAGCATGGAATGCGAGGGTAATATTTTCAGATAAATTCTAGTTTAACTGTATCGACTATATAAATCGTTATATTATATTTTAGCTTGTTTGCTGGGATTGTTCCAAGGGTGACATGGATCATAATAGGAGGTTTCATATTTTTTGGTGTGTACGAACACTCAATGGTCATCGCAAAATTAATATTTCCAACAAGAACAATTTCATATGAGGATCATAGGCAGTGATAGATAAGGTCGATAGGCAAAAATTCTCCAACTGTAACTGACTGTACAAGTGTATTGTTATTTTATCTTAACAAGAGACCAATTTTAACAGTAAACAATAGATGACCATAGAAACAGATATAAATATTTCTTCCTTTCTATGTATAAAATTGTTCTTTTTGCTGTAATTATAAATTACAATTACTATAACATTTTTTCACAATATATAAAACATTAGAAAAATATATCTTGATTTCCCTCTCCTTTCTGTTTTACGTATACTCATTTTCTACCTGTCCATACGCGTGTTATACATTTATAGAGCAATAAACTGTAGTTATCAACTCCATGTATTTTACCTTTTGTTTTGCTCCAGTAAAATCGTAGCCATTGGCATACGACAATGAGGACACCATGTAGTGCAATGTTATTTCAAATAACTCTAAATAAGCCAGGGATACTAAATCACAATCACAGATTCACTGAATTGTATTGTTTTTCATCTACCGTTGAAAGAAGTTCTGTAGCAATAACAGAGATCAGTGGTGCGTCGATAAATCTCGAGACCATTCGTAACCTCAGACTTTAACATGAAAGTGCGCGCATTCAATTTCATTAAAGTTTTGATTTTAAACTAACCATTAGTTTTTCCAGCTTCATTGCCATTTGAAGGTTTCCAGAAATTTTCAGCTTTCCCATCATAAATGCAGTGGCAGGTTTCAATTTACCTAAGTAATAATACATGCACATTATTTTTCATAGAAAAATGACTAAAACTAATAACTCATACCTACGATACTCTGACCACACTTTTGAATTTGTATGTAGTCTTTTGAAATAATTAATTTACATCTTAACTCACCAGTAAACATGGCAAAGAAATTCTTTGAATCCATAGTCAGTGTTGCATCAGCTGGCTGAGGCGGCTCGCCTTTACCAAGAGCCCCTTTCCCATGTTTAAGATCCAGGAACCACGTTCCTTCCTCGTCTCCTAGAAGAAGAAAACATTGAATGTGTAAGAAAACAGGAGAGGACAGAGAGAAACTTGTTAAACGTAATTAGGAAGTCTGAGTAATCGAATTAATTACCTTTGACATTGAACTGATATACAGCTCCAGTTTTGCTAACGAGATCAGTACTCAAGTTCGATTGAATGGCGAAAAATACTTCAGCGACTTTCCCATCGCCTAAATTATTTTTTCCCTGAGTTTTTTCATCTTCTACCTGAGCCTTGTCAGATTGTAAAGGATCCAGGAAAAAGTCAAGCATCAACTTTTCCTTTGATTCTAAAAAATATTGGCAACTTTACCTCTTCGAAGATACAACTTAACAATACAGAAGCAGTGCATTTTTTAGTGGGTTAAAATAATATTATGTAATACGTATATTACCTGGATTACAAGTATATTGATCGAAGTCGGTAATTCCTTCCTGCTTCAATATATTTTCGTCAATTAAAAACTGACCAGTAATTGATTTTGCATTCTTACATATTACAGCATACACAGCATCAGCCATGATTTCTGGTTTGCGACTGTGATTAGCCGCCTCAGAGCCAGCTAGCATTTCAATTGCAGCAGTATGAATAGCTAATAATTAATAGTATCGATTACAATTCGATTAAATATTCACAACACAGCTCTAAAACTATTAATTCGTTTACCAGTTCTTGGCCACACTGCATTGACAGCAATGCCATCCTCCTTAAACTCTTCTGACATTCCAAGAACACACATGGACATTCCATACTTTGCTATTGTATATGCAACATGATTTTTGAACCAAAATGGCTTTAGGTTCAAAGGTGGACTAATATTTACTATGTGGGGATTCGAACTTTTCAGCAAATGCGGTATACATGCTTTCGATCTAAAAGAATGTTTTTAGTTTTTCAATTGTCCATTAATGTAAGATTAAATTGTATCGAGAGAGCATATAGAGTAGCAAATAAAAGTAGTTACACAAGGAATGTTCCTCTTGCATTGATATTATTCATTAAATCGTATTTCTTCATGTCAGTGCTTAGAGTGCCTGTTAAGGAAATAGCACTGGCATTGTTGATAAGAATGTCAATACCACCAAACTTTTTAACAGCACTGTGTACAGCTGACATAACTTGACCTTCGTCTCTTACATCCACTACGCATGGCAGAGCTTTGCCCCCAGCCTTTTCAACTATGAAAAAACTATATAATTAATCCAGATGCTTGTAAAAAAAAAATAAAAAATATAATTGAATTATATAATTCTTAAGTAATTTGCTCAAAGTACGTTCTCACTTTCTTCAGCTGCTGTAAAAATAGTTCCAGGTAATTTTGGATGTGGTTCTGCTGTTTTTGCAGCAATAACAACATTAGCTCCATCCTTTGCTGCCTTTAGAGCAATACTCTTACCAATTCCTCTGGAAGCTCCAGTAATAAAAAGTGTCTGGCCAGCAAGTTTTCTAAAATAGCAATCTTCTAAGTACAAAGTACTTTAACAAAAATCTAACTTTGAATTTAGTTCCAGGCTAGGTCTATCAAGTATTTTATTAAAGGAGCATCAAAGAGTTCAATCCTCTATTGATATTATAAGACTGAATAAGCACGATCTAAACAAATATAAGTATCATAATTTTATGAAACAATGCTTTCTCAGTGTCCAGAATGTCGATGTGAAAGTATCTTCAATCTAAGCTACCTGCAAAGTACTTAAACCTTGAATAGTTTCATGGGCATTGTTGAAACAGATAACTAAATGACTGCTGTTAGCCTATTCACATCACTAACGCCCATCACCATAATATATATGTGTATAATTTGCCTAGCCACTATACCAGATCACATATATATGCGCCTAATGGGTATCAAGATAAAACAAAAAATGTTGGCGATAAGGGCGTATTTTCACTTTCCCATGCAATTCAAATGGGTTAAAGAAGTTCGTTTATAATATCCGATAAAATATCGTAAGAATAATTTAATATTCATTACGGTATTCTAAAAGTACGTCTCTTACCCTGTGTTGATCATTTTACAAAGTGGAAAATGTGAACTTTCACAAATGATATTTGAGGTCAGCACTCCTTAAAGGTATTCGAACAGTATCCAAAGAAATGACAGTAGAAGTTTTATTTATATACAGCTAAGTACTTTCCACAGTCCAAATTCCAAAGGGCAAAACAAGATTGAACAAAATTTTGCCACGATACACAGGTTGGCAAGATTGATGAACTTACGGGACATCCATTTTTTTAAATATGCATTAGAACTGATACAATTAACGAAAAATAGTTTTCTCGATATCGTTAGATATTCCATAAATGCTGATATTGACAATTCTAATTGTTTATAAACACAGACGTCCGTTAATTAATTTTTATCGTTTGACATGTTGGCACCGACCAATTAAAATTCATCATGGCGTTTTAAAATAGCAAAAATAGTGTTTAATTGCGCAAGTGTAAAAAATGAACCACGTGCGTAGGTACCTACATTCAATAGAAATTACGAATTTTATTTTAGACGTTAAGACGGAATTAGATTTACGATATGTGTGGAATATACTGTTGTGTTTCACCTTGCAAAACTGAAAATGACAGCTGTCATAACTGTCGTGTAAATATTGAAGAGGTAATGACTATAAACAAAATTTTTTTATATAGTATTATTGTATTAATTAATAATTTTACTTTATCTTTCAGTGGAAGCTATGCAAAGACTTGATCAGTGCACGTGGCCCGGATAAAATGATTGAAAATGTTGAATCTCTTACAAGTGAATGGTGTGGACATTTTGTAGGTAGTGTTTTATGGATGCAAGGTACTAATCTAATATCACAACCATGCACTGATGGGAATGGCAATATATTACTTTGGAACGGAGATGTTTTCTATGGAACCTTAGTGAGTTAATACAGTGAAGAATGCACAATATTATTGAGTTTGGCAAATTAATTCATAAGACCAATTATTAATTTGTATTTACTTCTTTCAGGCTAATGGCAATACATGTGATACATTAAATATTTTAAATACTTTAAAAAGTACGGATAACGTGCTTTCAACTTTGCGAAAAGTTCAGGGTCCTTACAGTTTTATATATTATCAGAAATCTAGTAAGCATCTATATTTCGGTCGAGACTTTATTGGTAGGCACAGTTTACTTGTAAAAATGAATTATGCAACAGACTCTTTATTACTGTCCTCTGTTGCAAATAAACAGTCCAAAGATTTTATCGAAGTTCCTGCTATAGGTATTTTCATAATTGATTTATGTAAATCAAAACTAAATCTCACTTGTCATCCTTGGAAAGAACCAGATTTGCGATTTACAGACGTTATAGAAGATTTAGAAGGAAAGATTAACATAGATATTGATGTAACGGACACCATAATATCTGAAATTGAGCCTGTGACTTTACAATTTCATCCGGAAGTAAAGGATGTTGAATATTTAGATAGTTTTGAAGATTCAGTAAATTTCAACCAAGTAATGGCACATTTATTGCAAGATGAGAAAGTACAACACAGAGTGAAACATTTGCTAGAGCTTTTGAAGAATTCAGTAGAAGTGAGAATAAAGAAGAAACCGAATTTCTGCAAAAATTGTATAAAATTGATACTAAATGGAGAAATTATTAGTTGCAAACACTCAAAAGTGGGTATATTATTTTCTGGAGGGTTAGACTCAGCTATTTTAGCAGTAATTGCCAACAGCTATGTACCAGAGGATGAATGTATTGACCTGATCAATGTAGCATTTGAAAAGCCATGTAATGCGAATACTGGAAAACAAACTAATTCCATCAATTACGATGTACCTGACAGAAAGACTGGTAGACATACGTTTTCCGAATTACAGTCTATCTGCCCCAAAAGAAAGTGGAACTTCATTGAGGTATATATCTCCAATAAAAAAATTTATTTTTTTACTGTATATAAATGCAACTGTTATAATAAAACCTTAATTCCTCAGGTGAATGTCACACAGGAAGAATTACGAAAGCATCGTGCATCTCGAATTTGTAATTTAATTTATCCACTTTGTACTATTTTGGATGAAAGTTTGGGTTGCGCAGTTTGGTTTGCTAGTAGAGGAAAAGGAATTCTGTATCAAACGGAAACAGAATACGAATGCCCTTGCAGAATACTCTTACTAGGTATGGGAGCGGATGAATTGTTTGGTGGATACATGAGGCACAGAACAACTTTAAAACACAAAGGATGGGATACTCTGACACAAGAATTGAACCTGGAATTGTCTAGAATTTCAGAAAGAAATTTAGGTCGTGATGATAGAATTGTCGCTGATCATGGTCGACAATCTAGACTGCCATACTTGGATGAGAATTTTATAAAATATGTTGAAAGCTTAAAACCGTGGGAACGGTAAGTAATCACTGAAATCGAATTGGTCCTAAAACTATTATAAGCCTTTACATTTGTTTTATACTACTTCTTTTGTGTACACAGATGTTATCCAACAGATAAAATGCCTGCAGGTCTTGGAGACAAGTTATTGCTACGCTTATTAGCCCGTAAGATTGGATTACAAGAAACTGCTAATTTCCCTAAAAGGGCTTTCCAATTTGGATCTCGTATAGCTAACGGAAAAGAAAATGCCAAGGATATATCGCAACGATTATAGAATATTTTAAATATATAAAATACTTCATATGTGAATAGTATTACAATCCAAATCAACATGCGGTATGAAACATTTTTGTAAGCTTATAAAATTTTGTAAAGAAATTATACAACTTTATATCCTACTATATACCATATATGTTATCATTTTTTTAGTTATCACAAAATTGATACTATGTAATATTGCAACAATGATAGCAGTGACAAGAAACTCTAAATATTTCCTTAAATACACATATTCTAATAAAATTATAAAAAATAAGTACATATAAACATTAAACTCTTATCAGATAATTATAATTCTCTGATGTAACAATAATTGCATAACATCAATCAGTAAGCCTTAAAGCATCGTTTGCCTTGAAAGACCAAACCTGAAACTCTTGACCTGTCTGAATAAAAATATAAAAAGCTGCTACCTAATTCATATACTTAAGTAGTAAGCAAGTAAACTCTTTTCATGAGACCCAAGAAAACTTCTTAAAATAGATAGACGAATAATCTAGAAAAATCAGTATAAAGTATAAAACAATCATAACGTATGAACAACCAGTGGAAGGGGAGCGACTAACAAGGATAGAAAAACCTAAAAAAAGGAAAATCGAAGGGTGAATAAGTAATGGCGGATGATAAATGATATTTTTTAAAAGATTACCATGATCAATCAAATATTTTCAGAAGTCAACACAGTGATTTCAAAAAAAAAGTTGAGAGTACACAAATTTCATTCGATAAAAATTCTTGTTGGAGCCACATTGCATTCTAGAAAGAGGCTGACTGTCAAATAACAGTCGGGTCGTTATTATAACGTCACTACGTTAGTCAATAGACCTGTCAGAGACGCAGTTGCGTGCGTGCGTGCGTGATCAGGGACATTTACAGCAATGTACCTTGAATCAGGAAGAATTGGCAAAGTTTCTGGGAGTTTGTGCATTGTCTAAAGAATCGGGAATTTCGGCAGGACGCCGTGGTGGGTGCTTAGGATGGATATCTGGTTCATCGACAAAACTGGTTACAAACGTTGACAGACATACATATATATTGCATGACGTTTTTCTCGCTGAGCAAAAGGATGCTAAATTGTTTCCAGCTGATTCTACTGACAGTTTTCTTACGCGTTTGACAGGTGAAATTGCGTAATTTCGTACCAGTGTCGGCTTCTCATGTGGGTTTTCACGTGATTCTTTGAGACTGTGCACCATGGCGCATCTTGATGCTCTTTTCAATCCCAAGCAGTATTTAAGCCCTGAGCCACTCACTGATCTCTGCTTCAAATTAATCTGTGACAACCTGGACATTATTTCTATTGAAAATGAGGATTCCTATCGTGAGCTTGGCAAGGGTCTTGCTTTCCCCAGTGAAATATGTGACAAGCTCATTAAGTTCATGCAGCGGAGCAAGACAGCAGATGTTAGCGATAACTTTCTCTCCATTTTTAAATCAGTACGGTCCACCAGACTCAAAAGAGTTAAGATAGTGGATGCTACACTGTCGGATGAATCTGTTTTAATCATTGCCAAACATAAAGTTACTGAACTGGAACTCACTGACTGCAGCAACCTTACTCGAATGTCATTGGAGTATATTAATGACCATTCGGAGAATCTTAAGAGTCTTACATTGGGAGGAAGTTCTGATGTTGTTCCTTTGAAATTAAAAAGTGTTTGTAAGAACTTTATAATGATTATACCCATCTACCTGTGTTAAGAATGTTAAATACTTATTTAATTTTTGTTTAGCAGACAGACCTTTATCAATTAATTACCATAGAAGAGGATATGCCCTAAGAGCACCGAAATTGAGTCGGCTCTCCCTGTGGCGTGTGAAGATACCAGCAACAGATTTTGATCTTCTATTGGGAGAACTGCCCAACTTGACACACCTGGACCTGACGGCAGCATATGACATTGGAAATCTGTCTTTCTACACGCTGGTCCCACATTTGGTCTCGCTCACTTTGTACAACGTTAAAATTAATACAAATCCACAATTATTTGTTAAAAATGTTTCACACCTAAGAAGATTAAGGTAACAGCATAATGCAGTAATAAATAAAAGGTCTAGACCAGATCTATATCTTAACATCGCATTAAACATTTCCTAGGCATTTGGACATCTCGCAGTCAAACCACAAATATGGCCAGTTTGATAATCCTAATCAGGTCCTAGCGGAATTAATAGAGGGTCTACCTGAATTAGTTTCCTTAGATATAGGGGGTACGAACTTGGCCGGAAGGGGAGTAGCAGAGCGTCCACATGATAAACTACTAGTTAACTGTACTCAATTATGCGATATACCAGGACTTGCATCAAGAGTTAACAAACCGCTTCAATTCCTGGGACTATACGGAACATCTCACGGTGCTTGCAGAAGATTCGATATCCCAGCGAAAGTGGTAAGCCATTGAAACATCTTTTGTTATTCTTCTGACAAACTTTTTTATATGTAGAACTCCTATACATTCGTTTGAAGTACATCCTAACGTCTAACTGGCACCTTTTTTTTGACTGTTATAGATCGCAGGAGATGCGACCGAGGAGCAAATATTAATTGCAGCTCGAGTGTGTATGAATAATCGAAGTGAACTCCTACAGAAGGTGTTGAATGATCTCTATCACATCTTCAGAAATGAAAGCTGCCAGCGCATGGACCAAGCACTGTGCACTGTTTTGGAAGCTATGGAGAAACACCCATCCGAAAAGCATATACAAATTTCAGGAAGGTATCGTGACTTCTTTTTTTTTTTAATTCTTTACGATAACGCGCTCTTGTCAAATTATGTTTTAACAAATTATTTTCTCTTTGGCATAGTGCAACCCTGTTTTATATAGTCAAAATGAAAGAAAAAAGTGGTCTAGTAGCTGGAATGAAACGAAGAATCATTGGCACCCTTCTGACCGGAATGACGTATCACAGAGACGAGGAGACAATGATGAGGAACGGCTGCTTGGCACTATGTCAATTTCGCATACCACAGGACGTGGTGCGTCATCAATTTTAATTAGTCTAATTTTAAATAAATATTGTCATGTTCACCTTAAGTATCTTGCACATCATCCAAAGTTATCTGACCAATACTAATTTAGTAAAATTTATTTGCATAGATGTGGAACTACGAAGCGTTGGTTAAGGTCCTTCTGTATTCTGCACGACATGCTGAACCCGAAGGTTTTGTCCAGCGCATTGGGATATATTTACTAAACTCCTTAGCTTGTCAAGTTGACGGCCGAGAGAAGCGTCTTCTGGGAGAATTAGGTTGTGTCGGGACAATGCTCAAGTTAGTAGAGTACAGACTGGAGTCTGGTATATTTGACGACGTCCTTGAAGTCGCTTGGTCCACCATGTGGAACATGACTGACGAAACCGCTATAAATTGTCAGCGGTTCCTCGACGAACAAGGAATGCGTCTCTTCCTAGGATGTGTAGCAGTACGTATCACTGTACTTAGAAAAACTATCTTCCCACATTTTAAAATGCATCGATACTAACCATACCATCCCACAGGCATATCCTGTCAAGGAAGAGCTACTGCGAAACATGATGGGACTCTTGGGTAATGTTGCCGAAGTGAAATACCTAAGGATTCACTTGATGCAACAGCAGTACGTAACAGTTTTTGTCAACTTACTGCACTCTGACAGTGATGGAATCGAGGTACTTCATTTTCTTATAATTCATTCTCATTCCTCTGTATTGTTTGACAGGCTTAAAAACATTTGTATCGATGACTATCATCTTTGATTTGCAATCAGGTATCGTACAATGCAGCTGGTATCTTGGCTCACATGGCTTCCGATGGCAAGCAAGCTTGGACAATTCTGGAACCGACACGTGACGAAGTTTTGTTGTTGATGGTTCAAGCAATAGAACGTTGGGACCTATCAGCAGAACGTAATATTAATTATCGATCATTTCTACCCTTATTACGTCTACTGGATGTTTATCACACGCCACAGTGTCAATACTGGGCTGTATGGGCTCTGGCCAATCTCACGAAGGTCTACCGTAAGTATCCACTTACTGTCAATGATGCACTAATACTAGATTATCATTATATTGACTTTTATACTGACTGTTTTTATTCTGTGTAATAGCCACTAAATACTGTACGCTCGTCGAGAACGAAGGCGGCATGGACAAACTGAGAAACTTATTATTCGATTCAAGACCTTACGAAAGGATCAAGAAACTGGCGCGTCAAGTGATTCTAAATTGTTGCCACGCACGTACCCAGTTTCCATCAAATTCGGAAATCAATTTCGACGGATAAACAATGTTCTTCGTTTTTTTTTCTTTAAGAACGTGAAACGGTACAGGGAATGATGACTATCTATCAAGGAGTATAATAAGGAATATGTCGACTCTTGAAATAATTCATTGAAATTCATATCCCAGCATTGATTCTACTCATGCATATTTTTCTGGGAATCTTTTTTCTCTTTCTGTCAATTCTGTTTGACGATTTTCCGAGAAATGTATTTACTTGTCATAGTTTCTTGTGACTCGATGGCATCCTTTAAATTATTCACCATTGCCCAGCTATCATTCTCTGTACTTCTCAGTATGAGGACGCAATTCACTGGCGCGTGGAAATTTTCATCGATGTACATAGCAGTCCTGTATTTTAAGAGGACGATTTATCGAACGGTATTAATCGTAACACGAATACTTAATTTACCTGCTCTTCTTCGTCTTAAGACACTTCTTACGTAGTAACGAGCATTAGCCTTTCGCTCTTTCTTTTTTTTCTGTTGTTGAACGGCTCTCGGGATATCTCCATCTCGATTGGCTTGCTTTGTTTACGCGCAGAACTCTATTTGTTGACTTTCGTAATTATTCTTCTCCTTGCAGGACGAGAAAAAGTGAGAAAAAAGATATAAGCATATACGTAACGTATGTATGTCGCAGTAATCGTTTAATAAATCGTGCGATTTCGTTCTGGAGCGAATGAAAGATTATGAAAGACGAATAGAGTGAACAAGAATGATTGAAGTGAGATAGAGGGAAGTATGGTATTATTATAAACCGTGTTATAATAGAGTACCTTATTGTAAATAGTAGCGCACGAAAAGGAGAGTTCACGGAGTGCTTTAGGTTTGTACGTTTTTTGTATATCGATAAAAGGATATCCTGATTAAATTGATTCTTTAAAATGTTAAGCAGTCATTTAAAAAAAAAATACAAAGTGTTTTTCCGTTGGAAGGGATCTTTATTGACGTTACAATAATAGTTCGGATCGTTCTAAAATTATGGTAAAGAATCAACGAGGAGAATTTCATTCGAAATGGCAAAGTGCAAATAAATATTTAAGATGGCTATTAATAAAATATACATGTTTACCGAATGATCGATGGTTATCGAAATTCGATAGCTTGTAAATATAAAGAGAGAAACTCCTTTTAAATACGCTCGAAATACAGTGTAAAATTTAGAATATTTCTTGTGTTTCTATTTGCCGCTAATTGTTATGCAATTGTTCCTTTGTAACGATAATTTGTTACTGGATTTTAGTACTGCGAGAGTCAAAACAATTACTGCCTGCGATTTGTAAGAGAAACAATGGGAAAACAATAGCTGTGATTCATTTGACTCGTAGTTGTTTCTGGTTTTTTTTTGACGCTAGATGGAACTTGGTCCGCGTGTCCGGTTCAAGTCCGTCGGTTCCAATAATTCAGTAGATTGCCAGGACGCCGTAAGGCCGACATTTTCGTTCATTTGCACTACGTAGACGAGTCGAGGAATTGTAAGGGGGCCGGTCTTGAGTAATTGTGACAATTTCGAGCTTACAGAACGTGGCGCGACTTTCTTTGAAAGCCGGTATGTATTCTTAATCGATCTTTCTTATATCTAACAATTTAAGAGCGATGATAAGTCAGAAAAGTAGTTAGCGAGGACGCAATCAATTCTAGCAATGGTCTTGAGTCTATTGATTTTTTCAGCTAATATTTGGTGTCAACTGTTGCTTTGTAAAGAGCTGTTTGAAATTTTTAGTTCCTATTTATTTATTTTGTTCCTTAGTATATATTTTTTTATATTAAAATTGCTATGCTTTTCGGACTGCTCGCGTGTATGTGTGGTGTCTGATTGGGCCTTGGCCTCGCATGAGGCGTCCAATTTGGATTGAAGTTATTTGGAAGGCAGTAAGGATTAGGAAATAGAAATTCTTAGTCGGAAATTGTTCTGCTCACGAAACAGTTTATTTTTGCAGTTATTATAATCTGAAGATTTATTCTGTACGTTCACATGTATTTAGCCTTTGTAGCCAAAATGAATAATTGTTATTGCTGTTATATGAAACCTACAATCTTATCAAGTGTGGCTGTATATGGTTATCATGTATGATGCCTTATAAATATTCTTTATTTTTACTTTCTACTTTAACAGAGGCTCTATGGGTGTATGTGATATAGTTGCGCATTTCTCATACATGATATAATGTTGATACAATTAATTATTGTCATTGTCACTGATACAAAGAGTTATAATTGTATCTTATAAAGTTACAAGTATTTTTTATATGTACTACATTTAAAATATATTACTATTTTTCTCCGTAGACCATTGTCACCATTTTCATCATTCGTGACTCAACTATATGCAATAATCATGAGTTACGGCTACAATAAGTACAGGTTAGTAATTTTGTAGAACCTTCACTGGATGCGAACTGAAACCACTTGACAAGCAATTAATTATAAATATAATGTGGCTACCAGAAATTATTGATAAATCCTTATTGGCAGCTCCAGCATGAGCTCACGTGGGCGTGTGTTCAGCTCTCGTGGTGGTGGCAGTTCTTACAGAGGACGTGGAGGAGGTAGTGGTGGAGGAAGTGGCGGTAGTGATTGGAACAGTGGATCAGCTGCTGGAAACGTTACCAGCAGAGGTGGCTACTCGTCATCCAGAGGTGGTAGATTCAAATATTCTACACCTAGCTATGACTCCCGTTCTAAATATACTCCAGGTTAGTTTCAGCACTTAACCACTTGCACTGTCAATTCGTTGCCAGTGCAAGTGGTTAACAGCTATCGAATCATGTTCATAATATGAGAAACGACAAACTAATAACTGCTCTACGATAGGTGGAGGTTCTGAAAGATATTCAAGCAGAGGTGGTCGAGGAGAACATTCTAACAGTTACAAGCGTCCACGGGTAAGTAACCAAAAGAGTACTTGTATGTATAACGTATATATCTATACTGCTTACAACACACAAATTATCCAATAATCAAAATAAAAAAAAAAAATAATCTCCAATATCCTTAGGATTCATATTCTGGCAGAGATGACCATCGTTCATCGAGCGAGTCGACACGTAAAAGAATTAGAAGTGAATCTTACCAGGTATTTATGTCTTTGAAATACACATAACCTAGTTTTAAATTACCAGCACTTTGCATTCTAATACATTTGGAAAGTCGCATCAGACTCAACGCTTAGAAAACAAGATGAGTAAGAATCAGTGATAAATTTCATAATACGAAAATTTTCAAGAATTTCGTGAAAATGAATCACGTGCCAGTCTTCCCAAATTAGTATGTTCCGCCTAGTGATCACTAGAAGGTTCAATTTCATCCAGAGTAGATTGCTTAGAACTTTTTTGAAAACCATAAAACTCGAGTTACGATACGTAGCTCGTTAATTAAAACATGAATTCAGCATAGAACTCATAAGTTGTCATGCTTTCCTTTCAAGCGACGAGCCGACGGCTGCTCGAGCACCAATTCTTTTTGTGTTGGGAGAGATAAACAGCTGAAACGGCGCGATAGCGACCAGATAAAAAGATGAAAGTTGAAAAGATGAGATTATCCTATCTAGACAAGATGATAATATCATTAACTACGTATAGGCCCACGTGCCGTCTTCGAGCACCATGACAATAAAATGGGCCCCACTAAATTACAACACAAAAAAACTATTCCCGCCCTCTAATGTATCACAACGTTAAAAAAGAAAGATACCGAATCTTTCCACTGAGAATAATAAGAAAAACTCTCTCGATCGCTTGGCGCGTGCTTAGACCGAATAGCTGTGCAAACAGACATCATGACATTTACCGTACCCGTGATGCTGTGGAAACAAAAAGTGAAGGAGGATACGTGGCGTCGATTGCTTTGTTTTTTTCATTATCTTTTTACTTCATAAAAGCCACCAATTTTCCAAATTCTCAATCCGACATATAGCTACTCTGGAATTTATCACTCTGTTTGCCTCCTCTTTGACAACCACCGGCATAGAATAATAGATAGATACGTACTAGAAACGTTAATAGTTACCTTCCTCTGAACATTATACCGATAATAATCAAAATAATACATACAAGATGGCCACACGTACGATTGGCGAGCACGACACACAATTCACGAGATTTTGATAATAAAGCGATCGGCCATATCGTGAGAGGTCTCTTTATATAGAAGGAAAATGAAAAATATATATATATATATATAAAGAGAGACAAAGTGATGTCAGGAGTCAACGATACGTATCAGAATACAATGACAACCACGTGGAACGGCTATAGCGAAACATTGACAAATAAATGAGGCAAAATGATTTTAAAATAATTCAAGTAACCAGCGAACCGGGGTATGACGTCTGAGTAGGAGAAGAAGGTTATAGGAACGTGAGAAAGAGAGAGAGAGAGAGAGGAAAGAAAGTAAATACTTATAGAGACAGACGAGCGAGCGAGAGAGAGAGAGAGATAGAGTGAACGAGCGCGCGTGCGAGAGAGAGAGAGAGAATTATAAGAGAGAGATAAAAACTTTAAAAAAAAAAAAGGACAAGAGAGACAGCACAATTGAATTTGCTTTGGCAGGGAGGAAGCAGCGGAGGCGGAGGTTCCCAGAGGTATTCGTCATCGTACGGCGGCACGTCGTCCTCGGCTCCTTACGAGGAGAACAAGAGATCATCCTCGTCGGCAGTATACGACGACAAGCGGCAGAGCGATCGCGCCTCCACGTATCATCGCTCGGAGGATCGTCACTCGGCGTCCAGGAGTTACGCGCCGCCGCCGCCGCCCCGGATTAGCGAGATGCCGCCGCCGGTACCACGTTACAACACCTCCAGCCGTGGTAGAATATCCCACCAGAATACCGGATACAGGGGTCGCATCTCGACCCGGGGCGGCGGTACCCGCGGAAACGGCGGCGGCGGCTTTCATCGTATGGGCTCCAGGTCCGACGTCATCCTGGCGCGCAAACGATCGCTCAACATGCTCGAATATCGTCGGAAGGTCCTTGGCTCGCGTTCGAGAGACTACATCCAGCGTGTGCGCATGACCAGCACAAAATTGCGCAGGAGGTAACTTATTAATAAACAATCAGTTAATTGAGAAAATTGGGAGAGAGATAAAGGGAAAGAGAGAGAGAGAGAGATATTTAACGATAATAATAATATTATAATAATAATGCCGAGAGCGAGCCCTCCTCTATCCTAAATGCATTGTAGCGGCGTCTGCATACGTTTGACCTCTTGAACTTAACGATTCGATGACGATGAGGAATGTCGATATGCCTGCTGTCCAAGATCGCAAGAATTGTTTGCCAATATTGCCAATATATATATATATATATATATTTATATATATATTTGTAATATCTATACACAAAATATATTATAGAGATTATCAGAATTGTAATAATAACGGTAGAAGCTGGCAACGTGATCTTGTAATTTGAGGATAGAGAAATGGCCCTAACGAGAACGAATTTTTAGCAACAATCTCATTTGATCCGTCGAACAGTGTCTGACCTGGTTGCGCTTGAAGACGGAAGATCTGATTAACTATGTGATACGTATATATTTTACAGAAATGAAAAAGAGCGCTCAGGATATACTCGGAGATATGTTTGAAAAATATTGAAAAAGGGAACACGCTCTTTACGCATGCGTCAAGTTTGCCAACGTCGTTACGTTGTCGTTTAATTAAATTTATAGCACTCGGTGATATATATATATATATATACATAGAATGATTATATACTGGCATCGGATAGCGTCATTAGAGAGACCACAGTAACTAAGTATCATCACTAGAATTGTCAAAAACGTGGAGAAAACGCGATATATGTATATATACGTATATAGAAGTGCCTACGCATTCGCGGGATAAAAAAAAAAACAAAAGCAAATATGTACATAGTCAAATTGGAAAGAGTAATAGAGAGAAAAATAATGCTGTTACTACGTTATATATGTAATGTATCCTACAAAGGTATAGAGCATAAACGATACAGCGAGGAAGTTGAAACTAAAAACTTAGAGAGAACTCAAACCTATAAATATATACAGACGTCCATAGAAAAAAAAAAAAATACAATAATTTGATCGACAAATGTAAAATCTCTATATGTATATGTATGACCAATTAATTATGTACAAACTAGAGGACGAGAGAGAGATATATATATGTACGAGTACCTAAATACGTTTTGGTTATTAATTAACGATGGAGAAGATAACAAATAGATGGAGTCGTCAGATAATTAAAAAAAAATAATAATGCCAAAATGCCAATGAGGTTCTATATATAAAAAAAGAGTATATGCATATGTATATATATAAAGTATGACAAAAAAATATTGCTATGCCAATAGTAGCGGTACTACTAGGCTATCCGGCAGTAAAAAGGACTCGGGATCCGGTTCCAGCATGAAGGACAAGGACAGAGAGATGGCCAAGGCTATTAACGCGGAGTTTTCCGACGACGACGATGACGTGGACGACAACAAGAGTAACTGGGACGACGACGAGAAGGTAACGTGTGTTTCCAATGAAGGAAAAAAAAAAAATTAACGAGTAAGAAAACAAAAAAAAAAGGTATTGAAAGCGACGCAGAATGCGTCCAGGTCAAATGAGAATCCTCGGAGTTTCGCGAGGATACTCGACGGAACTGCGTTGTTGTCGCTACGATGAGTGGGAGGCTTTAACTTGGTAACATTGGTGCAGCCGCAAGAACACGAGGAAGAGGAGGAGGAGGATGATGATGATGACGAAGAGGATGATGTGGAGGGTGATAAGAAGAAGAAAGATGAGAAGAGAAAGAAGGAGAAGCAGGAGAGGGAGAGGCATACTGAGGATGAGGAGGAGAAGGACGACGAGGCCAAGGACGACGAGGATGACGTTAAGCACGGGGTAAGTCTTGGCCAGGTGTATGGGGTGTATACGAGTCACCTGGTTTTTCTTTCCGTGGATTTTACTTGCTGTGGCGTTTTGGGCATGTTCTTATTTGTTGGTGTTTCAATGAAACAGGAGGACGATGCTGAGGACGAGGAGAGAGACGAGAATGATAAGGGTGAACATCCCAGGGGTGCCGGGAACGAGGAACTGCCCAGTAGACGCGACGGTAGACGCTTCATTAAGCTCAGCTGTCCCCATTGCGCCCACCGCAGCGTTACCTTTAAGGAGTACTCGCTTCATTTGTACTCCGGGCGACATAACACCGCCATGAGACGCGTCGCGGCGCGGTACAAGGCGATGCTTGCGAGGATGCGCGTCGTACAGAGGCAGGAACAGAGGAGAGTCGAGACTAGGGATGCTGCTAGGGGCACGTTACCCTCGCGCACCATTTTCTGTCCCATTTGCAAGCTGAACTATCGCTCCTTGAAGGCCATGCACCAGCTCTCTGACTCCCATCGTCAGATGAAACGGTTCCTCACTCCGTTCTGTCGTGTCTGCCGGATGCAATTCCGCTCGCCCATGAGTTACGAGACTCACGTTTGCTCCTTGGATCATATTAAGGTAGAATTGCTGTAGATTTTGAGGGTTTTTTTGTTTTACTTTGCATTCGGGTTGTGGCTTCTTAGGGTGACGTTTACTTGTATATTGTAGAGGAAGAGTATGGTCGAGGAGAGGATGAATAACGGAAGCGTAGAGGCGGAGGCTGACTCGAGTGGTCCTGACGAGGATGATAAGGAAGTAAATCTGGACAACTTCATGACTCTGGACTCTGTGGGGGATGTTGACGGTAATGTATATTCCTTGAGTGAGGTTTGGGGTTTGTTGAGTGAGAGAGATTTTAAGTAGGCTGGGTTATTGTAGCCGAGGAGGATGAGGAAGCTGGGGATAAGAAGAAGAAGGAGAAACCGGAAGGGGAGACCACTGCCGAGCCAGAAAAGAAACCTAAGACCAAGCAGATGATAAAGGTCGGCGCAGAGTATATTAAGCGTGTGGAAGTTCAGTTTTGTGAACTGTGCAAGGTCTACCTGCCCCAGAAGAGCGACAACAGCGAGAGGGCCATAGCTCTTCATTGCTCGTCTCGAATTCATCTGAAAAGGTATTCGAACGTTGGTAATCGAGCAATCAGTCAAGGGGGTGAAGTATCGAAGCTGGTATTTTAATATGTCCAGATACGTCCGGGACAACGACGATAAGGCACTACGTCGACAGGCTGAACGGATACACTTGCAGACTTCCACGTCGGCGAATACTAGCGTCGCCAGCAGTAGCACTCCGGGTACCATAGAGACTACTAAGACATCGACAGCTGACAGTCCTCAACCTCCAACGTCCTCAGCAAGCGGTACTACCTCAGCGACGGCTACGGGGGGCACTTCCAACGTTGTCACGGAGAACGTAAAACCTGCGGATCAAAAGAATGGAGCTGCTGCCGAATCTGAGAACAAAGGCAAACCCGAGGCCAAGGAGGGTCACGAGGAGGAGGATGAGGATGACTATCATGTTGACGGTGGCGACAAGCTCTGGGACGACGTAGACAAGGACCTGGGAGTGATACTCAGGGAGACTGAACCCGGGACAAAGTCTAGCGACGACGAAGACTCGCGATACGACCGCTTCCGCAATTCGGACACGAAATTGCAGCTGCTGCAACACGGTAAAGAGAAGGAGAGAGACAACGAACAGAAGGAAGTCGAGGATAAGGATGTCACAGCCAAGAAGACGGAAGTCAAGGTCAAGATTGAAAAATTGGAGAAGTAATTTCGCGCGCATACGTGCCATGGAAAATGATTGGAGCCTAATCCGATCCCTTCACGTGTGACGTTGATTGCATATTAATCGGTCTGCTGCTTCGTGTACGCTGTGGCATCGGGACAAGAATTCTGTTTATAATTATTATACATGAAAATATAAACAAACAAATAAGACTTGTAGTTAGCGTCGGGTAAAAAGTGTTACGGTGACGTCTGATAGCTCTTGACTTATTGGCACTAAAGTACATGATTATTTTTTTTTTCTCCCTCTTGCCAAATGTCAATCCAACATTTTAAACGTCTTGTTACTGACACTCGCTAGATTAATGGAGCTAAAGCGGTCATGTGAAATTTGTTTAAACTATCAGTCGCCTGGCGATTAGCTGTGAACTGCGTGTTTACTGCGAATTCGTATTTGTCGAACAATACTGATGACAAAACGTGGAATTTTCATCGCATTGTGAACCATTAAGTGAAATACCTAAATCAGATTTTTTTTAAATAGGATATTGACCATTTGTTTCATATACAACAGTGTTGCCAAACAAAAAATAAAAGTACGACGAGAATGTACAACTTTTCCATCACTTCTTTCTCAAACTTTCATTCGTGGCATTCAATAATTAAAATCTCGCTAGCTACTTTAATCAACGACTTGAACAACATCCTGTCACTGCAGGGTGACAATAGATATTAATTCCGTAATATTATTGTGATCAAAATAAAAGAATACTGTGCAAAAACTACGTCATGTGTATACTAGTTGCAATAAACCGTCTACATTAGTAGCGTTTTTGTTTTTGTCGGATGAATTTCCAGCGTGGAAAAATCTTTGAAAAGTCCGTAATGTAGCAGAGCAATAAAAAGTGAAGTGTAATTAAGATTTTCATTGATTGTATAATATTTACGGCCTGCCGGAAAATAAATCTTGTATGGCTAATAGAGTTTTAAGAATGTTTAATCAAAGTAATTGTTACAAAGCAGTTTTGAAAATCGAACACTTAAATACATTGATATCACAGATTATTATTTGTACAATGTCAGTCTGTCAAGAATTTGAAGGGATATCAGAGTTTTTATTTTTTTCTTATATACGGTACGTACTTTGTTTTATGTCTCTGTGAAACATAGGTCTTGATAATTGATGCTCTAATCTTTCCATGAAGAACTAAGTAGGCCGAATGATAATTATATAGTTTTAACAGCAAAGACCACTCATTCTTTGGTTTTATCATAGTCAATGAGTAATAAAAAAAATCAAACAAAATCATTATGAAACATTGCTTTTTTTATTTTGCTAAATTTGCTTTCTGTGAATTCATTTTACAAAGGAACATAAGAATTCAATATATTGACTAATCGGTCATGACAAATTTTGCTTATGATGGCGGAAAATTATCATTTTTTATTCTTTTTTTTTTTATGACTGTTGTTTTCTTTACTTTGGGATTGTTAAGTAACGACTATTTACGGTACAGTAAGAGTATCAATAAGATCACTAATAACACTTATAGAACGATTTTGATGAAACGAAAAAACAATTTTGATAAAACGAAAAAAATAAAAAATGGATAGTTGCTAACCAATAGTTACATTCAAGTATGCTTCAATAATAATGTTTTTTATAAAACTATAAAAATAAATCTTTGTTGTTTCGTTCGACTATTCTTCCTAAAAACTAATAAGGCAATCCTCCGCAACGGGCGATACAGCAAATTTGCATCTTTTGCTTTTACAACAAAAACATCGAGGAATCTTCCTAGTCATCTAAATGGGAAAGCAGTACACTCAGTATCGTTTATAAATGTCTCACTGGTAAAAATGTAATCATGTTACGGGTTAAACAAAATAAATTTATCATAATTACGTTAGAAAATAGATAAGCATCGTTTGAATCTTCTTGGGAATATAAAAAAAATACAGGACTCAAAAAAAAAAGATTATAGCAATGATATTATATAACATCACATATTATTTTCAAACGTCACCTGTACGTATTGTGTTTTGTCAAATCTACGGACTTTTAATGAACTCTAATGCTCTAAAACAGAATTACATAGTTTGTTAAATGAAAGAACGTCGGTATATCAAATTTAAAAAATCTCACTGTAAGTTACTCTAACAGTATTTCTAATGTTTTTAGCATATTGAACATCATTGACAATTCAGATTCATAATGTGTACAACCAAAACCAAATTCTATAATTTCAGGACTCGTATTCAACCTTATGGCAGTCATGATACGAGATTTATCTTCGACTTCTATTAAATGTTTCTGAAAGTCAATTTTCATGGATTTCATTAGCTCATGAAAATCTTTTCTCAACTGTATGATAGATTCTTCGATGGATATATTATTCATATTATCAGCTTTAAGGTTAACTGCAACAAGGCCCAGGGTGCTGATGGTGCTTAGGAACTCTTCACGCGCTTTTTCGTCATAACTGCTTTTTAATTTCGTATGATACTGGCACAGTTTCATACCCAAGTTCACTTTCTTAGTTGTCGCGGGATTAGGACAGAGACCAGGGTATCTGGCTTTGGCAATTTCAGAGGCCATCATTTCCTGTTTTCTGCTTTCTTCATTTTGTAACTTAAAATCGGTGGCATCCGAAGAACGTATATCAGAGACAACGTCCATTATTCTGTCTAACATTTTCTTTGCTGCATCATGTTTTGCTTGCTTCTTTGTTGTAGCCGTACCCTCTTCTTTAAAGGTAGAAACAATACAGCGAATAGTGAAAACTCTGGCATGTGGTGGTCCCACGTCGCTTATCGCAACGTACTCTGGCCCGCGCAGCTCATTCTCAGCACAAAGATCCTGAAAGCACTTCACGCTCGAGTATTCACGTTTTCCACGGGGTCCAGGAATGCTTTATGGGTTGAGCTTATACCTGTAACGCGCCAATGGCATTTATGAATGGTGCATTTGGAGGAATCTTTGGGGATGGTGGTATTTGTGCTGGTAGCGGTGTTCTCATTGGGGACTGCGCAGGAGATGCTGGAAGTTGTGGGTAACTTCTATGCTTTGCAATGGTTTCTAGCATAGTTTTGGCTGCTTCGTGTTTTGCATCCTTTTTACAACGTCCTGTTCCCGTTGCGGACAAACCATCACATGTTACTTGAAACGTGAACGTGTTTATGTGGGAACCTCCTCCGTCATAAATAAGTTCATAGTTTGGAACCGTTCCCTTCTTCACCATCATCTCTTGCAATATCGATACTGGCGTTTTGTTCATAGTGTACTATGTTAGTAGTTACTTTGGAATTTTATAAAGCTTCTTCACTTTCAAGAAAGTGAAATCAATCTTTTGACTAGAAGAAACTAGCCAGTTCTTTATATAATATACTAATTATTTAATCTCATATAAACTTATACCACAAACTAGTCTTTATCAAACACCATGAGCTACATTGTACCGGATATACCTGTGGAAATATTATTTGGTTATCAAATGTCCAATCAATAAGGAACATACGTATACTAACATATGTATACTAACCTATGAAATTATGAAATACTTTCATGTCAGATATAAACAAATAATCTGTCCATTCATTTATTAAAGTTTTTCAAAATGCGTAGATACTTTCTTCTGCAAATTTCTGTGGCAGAGTCAAAAAATATACTAATTGTTGCCAACGATGAACATTAATGTTGGAAAATTACTAAACCGTTAAACCATGTTAGATCACGTTAGATCAGTTGTTTAAACGAAGTTGCGCCACTCATCCACTCATCTCAAAGATGTGCCACCATCAAATTCCTACAGAACTTCGAGCCCTCTATAGTAAAGATAAGAATTACTGAATATAATTTTTTTTTATAACCTAACGAGCCGGTCGACTAATGATAAATTATTGTAATATATAAATTATTACAAATGAATCTAACAATGCGTGCCAGTTTACTTGCATCAAGAAAATAATAAATCAATGCTAATTCTAAAATAAATAAACAATTAAGTTTGTGTTACGTAAGTGAAGAAAATCATGTACCAGAGATGAGCATTTACTATCGTACGATAGACATAACCTCGTAAATGTTAAACAAGTATGATAACAATGTATCAACAATTTTGATTACTATTAAAATATGACCCAAAATACAAACGAAAACAATAAGTTTTAGTTAAACGAAAAGTATCGTGGATGTAATACAAGAGAAACTGTGCTAAGAGTATCATACAAGTAGTATAAAAATGAGGAACTTACGGCAACTAAGAAGCGCAATTTTAATTAATAATAAAGCTTTTATGGTTTCTACGTTAATGAAAAATTACACGCGATATCCTACAATCGGTTCATTTACAACGTATAATCTGTGTAATGACGAAGGACTGTCTCACTATAAGAACGAACCGGTGTCAGTGAAAAGCTTTGCTACATCCTTCGATTTGATTTCACGTAATTTTTCTGTGAGCAGTAATGTCTTTTCCAAGAGTAAAGATCGCGGAAAGGATAAGAAGAAACCCTCGAAACCTAAGGAAATAAATATCAATGAATTGGCCGAGGTGATAAACGTAGAACATTTAACTTCACAAATGGAAAAGGCACTGGAAGATTTGAAAAATAGTTTCATTAAGAATTTGACTTTACGCTCTACTACTGGTTCTATTGAAGAAATTCCGGTAACGTATGAAGGCAAGGAATATAAGCTTCAGGAACTGGTGCAAATCTCCCGGAAACCGAAAACTGTGGTTTTCAATGTTTCTGCATTTCCTCAAGTAATACCACAAATTATTCAAGCTATTGCAAAAAGTGGACTCAACCTTAATCCTCAGCAGGATGGAACGACGCTTTTTATTCCTATTCCCAAGTGAGTCGCTTTTGTTTTTCTGATTAGTAAGAAGATGGAATTTCAAAGAGACTTTTATTTTTTGAATCTCTACTTCTAGTATTACGACGGTTATGTCTACACGTGTGCCACCTGTGAAATAGACTTCAAATCAATTTCAAAACTGATGTACTTGGGCCTTTAGATGGTATTTTTTTTTTTTCAGGATGAATAACAAAGTATGCTTTTTATTTCAGAGTAACCAAGGAACATAGAGAGGGTCTGTCGAAGAATGCCAAGAGCCTCTTTATCAAGTGTCGAGATCACATAAAAGATATACAAAATAAAGAAATCAAGAAGATAAAGAAGAAAACTGAACTGTCTCAGGATCTTTCTCGCAACGTGCAAGGTCAGATTCAAACTTTGGCTGATAAGTATGTCTCGGAAGCTGAAAAGATTCTGGAAGCAAAGACGAAAGAATTACTTGGAGAATAATCGTTATTGTATATTGTATGTTTTTTTAAATTGCAATCTGTGGATTATTTAGTCTGTACTATAGTAGAGATAGTAGGTTGCGATGCAGTAGTTATACTAACAAGTTATACACAATTTATGATTCAATGGTTATAAATGTACATATTCAATATGTTTAGTTACGTATGAATTTGCAATGACTAATAATACACACTGTTGTATGGTTTTGCGCAGTAAACATTATTATTCAATAATAAAGTTTTTTTATCTCGGTTTTCTCTAAATCAGATTTACATCATTCACTGTGTTAGTGCAAATAAATATTAATTGCATCTTTTGAATTATCTTAAAGCATTTGTTGAAGATCATTACAGTGCATCTTTTGTCGTTGCAGCTTCTCTCAGTAGTTGTATGAACACTGTTTATGTATTTGGATGGTGAGCAGTGAGGATGGTACCATTCCATCTAATACTTCTGTCATTGCCCAGAATTTTGTCATTGTCAGTAAAGTTTTGTCAAGTATGGGCAATGACAGAAATTGCACTATACCCATTAATATACAATCATTACTATCAAAGGCACGTTGAAGCTTCAGATGTGTCTGAAATGATAAAAATTAATGATAAATAGTTGATATCAATTGGTCATCTCGACATTTATCCATAATTTTAATTTTGATAGCCAATAGAATTTTGAGACACGTACTTTAAATGTATAATAATATTCATTTTTACTCATATTAGAAACTAATCTGTGATATCAAAATATATAATCATTTACCAGTCTGTGATCTGATATACTGCAAAAGTGCTTCGCACAAAGCTTTGCCTGCTGCAGTAAGTCTTTCTGTCGGATGAAAAGCAATGCTCAGTCTTAAGAAGTTTTTGGTTTTTTTAGTATTTGAAAATCGTGAACCGGGTATAGCAGAAACTTTATAAACCTCCTGACACCAGGGAATGAATTTGGCTGCATCAACACCTGGTGGAAATGAATAATTATAGAGGCGACAAAGAATTATGAAGTGAATTACAAAAACAAGCTCCCAAAATTGCCTTGCCTAATGGTAAATGTATCCAAACAAAATATCCACCTTGAGGTCTCCGATAGGAACAACATTTTGGCAAGAATCGGTCTAAGACGTCACAAAGTGCGTTCAAACGTTCCTAAAAGCCAGGGTGAATTTATCTTTTTCATATTTGAAAAATTCATTTAGTGTACCTTATATAAAGTGACAAGACTATCCAAGTACTCATCCTCTATATTCATCTGCAATAAGCTGGTAATCAATCCAGAAATATAATGATTGACTGCTCCACCGCTCTTTAAGATTCCTCTAATAAAAATAGATATTATAAAAAACACTAATAAGGATAATTAGAAGAATTAAATGCAAATGGCCCTAAAATATAAGACTAGGAAGACTCATAAAGATCATGTGATCTGATTGCTTTCATTTCTAACACAGAGATCAGAGTATAGCCAAGCCTTCATTTAATTAAGAATTGAAGTAACATGGAGTAAAATTAAATAAATAATATACGCCACAACTATCTACTTACGAAGCTTTCAAAATCTCAGTAATACGATGACTGCTTTCCAACCAACCCAAACGTATAGCTGGGAATAGGATCTTTGAAAAGGATCCATTGGAGATGACATTACCACCCTTGTAATCAGGATCCTTAGGATTATCATAATAAAACAATCTATGTGGTGGAAGACCATCCCCGTAGTGAAGAAGATTATAAACATCATCACAAACAACAACTATAGAATTTTCACGTGCAATTTTCACCAGGCGTTTACAATCCTCTGTTAAAAAAAAAGATCCCATAAGGATCACCATTCCATACACGGATGAAACCTTAATACTACAAAAATTGACCTGGAGGAAGAGTCATTCCTGTAGGATTGTGATATGTTGGAATCGTGTAAAACATCCCCCAGAATATTTTATCCTTGTTCAAGAAGTAATTGCCTTTTCTTTCCACCTGGAGGATCTTCTCCATCTCATCAAGGTCCACCAGGTCATCCTTCATCGGTACTAAGTAATCATTTTATATTGATCACAATTTATTTCACGCTGAATAATACTATGCATCGTCTTTCAAAATTTAAATTTACCTATGACTATCCGCATGAGCGGAAATTGATTGAAGGCGTCCAGGGCAATCATGTACGTCACTTCCTCTACAAAAATAACGCCGTTTGACGAGAGAATACTACACAGAAGAAGCTGAAGACCATGCGTGGCGCCGCAAGTTAAAATCAGCTGTTCCCTTGCAACTGGGTCGCCATAACGGCGTCCTAAGAACTTTGCCAATTCTTCGCGACACTCCCAAAGACCTGAAGTGATGCCATATTGAAACAGGTAATAGTTTCCTTCTTGCTCTTCCTCTTCCTGTAGTAATTTAAAGAAAAACATAGCCATTGTCTTCCCTTCTTTAATGACAAGTCACAATCATCAGGTTTGATGGATCAGTTCAATTGACTTTGCACTCTCACCAATCTGTGCTGCGTCGCCCTCATCATCATGAGTCCACATTGCTTGAGTACATCAGGACCTGGTGCACCCACTGAGAGGTTAGTGACTTCTTTTTTATAAACATTAAATATCGGGTCGCCATCAAACAAATGTCGTAGATAGGTATCCTTCGTTTGTTCCATTTCCGCTATTGAGTTCAAAGAGAGTTGTAGTATTTCTGTACGAATTAAACGTTATAATTTTCCAAATATCACCGCACTGATATTTACGATTATCAGTAATCTGTATCATACAATACTATAACAATACAAAAGTCAATTTAAAAAATATCAGCTATCGGTACTTTGTGTTATCTCAGACACATACTTCGTCTTAGATTTTATTTTTAAAAATACAATAATCTTGTAGATAGATTCGCGTAGTTCATACGCTTTAGTACAAGGAATAATAATCGCACAAAAAGGTTCACAATCGGTTTACCAGTTGAAGAAGAATCGGAAAATCTTTATCCCACAAGTTTATCCATAATTCAATAATATTATACGTAATTTAGGAAAGTCATTACCACCGAAAATAAATCATGCACTCTCTAAACAAAAATTCCTAAACAATTCTAATTTAATTTCCAATAGTTTGCTGCCTGACGTTCACAGCACAACTGATATACCACAGCTGCTGACTATACACAACCATTTTAACATCGTTACTAACTGCATATGCGTAGCATGATTTCACAAGCATGTACATACACTGATGTATCACTGCTTGAGAGAATTACACTCATCAACATTGCCGTACGTGTACGTATACGTTACGTAATAAAAAAATGTAAGTATACAATCATTATGGCATATAAACAAATAATTATATACGTAAAGAATAATGTTTAAAATCGAGAATATTAATCTAGTTATAAATTCAATATAAATACGAATTCCTGCCACTGAATTGTTGGTCTATCAAATAGTGTATTTATAGGAATAACGTTGGCTGCAATAGTCGATCCGAATTTCCCTTATCAAGATGAACCTATACAAACAGTAATGTGACTGATAAAGGTTAGAGAATACATACGCGTATCTAAACAAGCTCGTTTATTGTGCCGAAATTCCTTACTGGATTTTTTCCCTGTAGGATTGAATCTCCTCATTAAAAGATTCGTGACACAATTATGAGGGAGATGAATCTTCCTAGTAGACCAGTCGAATTACGGACTATGAGAAGAATTGCCGCGAGGAATACTCGGACCTCAAACACTGTAAAGAAGCTGAAGTCAAGTACTAGTGGTAGAAAAAGTATAAATAGAAATTTTATAAATTGAAAACTGAATAGAATCAGTACAAAATAAACATTTTTAATAATATTGCGAAATATCAAATATCGATGGAAGTATTTGTATTTTTAAATTTTGCTGCAAGAGGACAACACTTGTCGGAAAGAGGCAAGTTTGTTTCGACAAAAATCAGTTGCACAGAAATATTGAAAATTCCAAACATGGAATAAAGCTTTCCAAGTACTACTAAATATTATTGGATCTTGACTTACTTTCAAAATTTATTCAAAATATAAAGGTTACATCAAAATCCCGCAGAATATACGGAGTAGATAAAAATTGAATGGAAATTATAGAATATCGAAAATAATTTACGTTCAAATTGAAATATTAATAAATTAGGTGTTTGGAACATTAGAATAATTAATTAAATCAATAAAGTAAAATATTAACACTTAGAAATCGGAAATTCTGGCCAAGCATATTTCGAAGTACTGGAAGTTGCCCAAAATTGTGTGCGCGCAAATTTGTCGCGCAGGGCTCGGTGACTGCGAGCAGGCGGATGGTGGGGGGAACGCTCGAGCAGGACTCGGAGCGCTCATTCT
>NW_014334267.1:0-1015 GCF_000341935.2 Cephus cinctus | reverse complement strand
TCTCGCTAACGGAAGGGACGTTCAGTCCCAGCTTTCGGTACGGGAATTCGAAGATTCCACAGCTCACGTTACAGAGGAGGACGCCAAGGCCCTCTCGGGATCCGCGAAACGCGAAACCGCGCACCTCTCGAACAGACAGAAGGATCAGAGATCCTAGCTCTCGGTGTGTGTGCGAATGCTAACGGTTGTCGAAGAAGCAAAGGGACTCGCGAGGACCCTTAGTTCACGATACGCGTGTCAAAGGACAGCCGTTCTCGAAACATAGGCCTCCGGCCTCAGTTCGCGATGTGCGAGTCACGGGACTCGAGTTTCAGAAAGTGATTGATCAAGCCCTGCTCGCGGAGATGAACAGCCATCAAGCTCGCGGAATACAGCTCTCGGATATTATACGAAGATCCCAAAAGGGTAACGTACGCTCTCGACTTTCGTGTTCGTCCGCGTCCTGTCATCATCGTTCAGTGTCCGTTTGTCGATCTGTGTCTCAAGCCCTGCTCGCGAAGATGGACAGCCATCAAGCTCGCGGAATACAGCTCTCGGATATTATACGAAGATCCCAAAAGGGTAACGTACGCTCTCGACTTTCGTGTTCGTCCGCGTCCTGTCATCATCGTTCAGTGTCCGTTTGTCGATCTGTGTTTAATACCTTCTCGGAGCGAGAGAGGATAACCCTCTCCCGCGTTCTCGGTTCCCTGCGAAAAATATCAAATCAGTTCTCGACGGTAAACAGCAGGTGAACAAGGCTCGCTATCGTTATGGCTCCCGAAATAAGCTAAGCTTGATACCTTCTCGGAGCGCCAGGGCTAACGCCTCCGCGCGATCTCGATCTACCCGCGCAAAACCAGAAATTAGCTCTCGACAGTAACTAGCGGGTAGAACCTCGTGCTATCGAAGACGAATAAAATCAGTTCTGGGTCTCTAGACTTAGCTCACGACAGCAAGGATACTCGACCTCAGCTCTCGTTACAGAAAAAAAAAGAATTGTGAGATCTCGCTCCACGCGTGGATACGGAATCGC
>NW_014334266.1:0-10300 GCF_000341935.2 Cephus cinctus | reverse complement strand
GAGTTACTCTTCCAGAGTCTTGTGACGGTATAAAATAACGTCACAATATTTATAGTATTGTGCATACATTTACCGAATGTAGGGTACACTAATTATAGCTCTTTCTTCACACACACACACACACACACACACACACACACACACACACACACACACACACACACACACACACACACACACACACACACACACACACACACACACACACACACACACACACACACACACACACACACACACACACACACACACACACACACACACACACACACACACACACACACACACACACACACACACACACACACACACACACACACACACACACACACACACACACACACACACACACACACACACACACACACACACACACACACACACACACACACACACACACACACACACACACACACACACACACACACACACACACACACACACACACACACACACACACACACACACACACACACACACACACACACACACACACACACACACACACACACACACACACACACACACACACACACACACACACACACACACACACACACACACACACACACACACACACACACTAACTAGGCTAGCGAAAGGAAGAGAACAGGAACGTAATGGAAGATGAACCATCTAAGGCTCAATAATTCTGGAAGTGGATGAAACAACTCACGAGGAGCTACTAAGCAAAGGTAAACTCAGCGTGGGATGAAGGGAATGTCCGTTTTACAGTCAATGTCAATGTAAAGCGATGCTTTAAATACTGGGGATATTACCATATAGCGAAAAATTGCAGCAGAGAAAAGACCTGCTACAAGTGTGCGGGTAATCATAACGCAAGAGAATTCACAATGAATGAGAGTAAGTTTGTAAACTGTACGTACAAAAACCAAGCATTTCATTTGAAGATAAAAGTTGAACATAGCGCAGTCGATCGGGAATGTCCAACATACAAAAGAGTGATACAAGAGAGAAGGAAGAGAGCGGGATGGATGGAATAGCAACCGTAGAAGGAAGAGACGACATGGTACACAAATGCTCGGTCTTCTAACATATAAGGATGAGATACAGCAGTAGGCAGCAGGTAAAATGAAGTCTGCAATTATAGCGTTATCGGAAACGGAGGCAACTGCTGAAATTAAAAACAGTGAATTGTATATGGCGGGATATAGTGTAATTAGGTGCGATACAGGGAATAGGAACACAGGAGGTGCCATACTATGTGTAAGAGACGGTATTAAATATGACTTACTAATGAATAACAAATTAGAATGAAACTGCTGGAGTGTTGCAATCAAAGTCAATGATAATATATATAAAGGTGTGATATTAGTGGTGTATCATTCACCGAGCGCGTCAGATGCGGAATTTATAAGACACATAGAGGATGTATCGCAGGAGTTATCAATAAAAGGAGATTGTCTAATAATAGGAGACTTTAACATAGATGTTACGGTAAACGCGTTCTATAAAAAACAGTTAATAGCAGGAATGTTAAGCCTAGGAATGAAACAATATGTTAATGAGCCAACGACAGTAACAAAGGATAGCCAAACTACTATAGATCTTGTATTTGGGAATATAAACGTACGATTGCAGATGGAACATAAGTTAAAAATAACAGACCATGCATAAATAAAAATGGAATTAGCAATGGGCAATACAGAGAGTAAACCTAAAGAATATAAATCCAGGAATTATAGTATAATAGATGAGCAAGTATTTGCAACGGTTTTAAAAAATTCTGCATGGCATTGGTCATATGAGGATATAAATCAAAAAGCAAAGATATTTGTTGATAATATTGTAGGGACGTTGGACATATTAGCACCAAAAAAAGATAGTTTAGATCCCGGACGTATGTGAGGACAAAAAGTGGTTTACAGATGAAATAACAAGAGCGGCGGACAAAAGGGATAACGCCTACACAGAGGCAAGGTACAAGGAAACGGATAATAGCTGGGAACAGTTTAAGGTAGAGAGAAATGCTATAATTAAACTGATAAGATAGAAGAAAAAAGAATATTATGAGGATATGGTAGACAGAAATAAGAGTGAACCTATAAAAATGTGGAAAACCTTGAAAGAACTAATTAGAGGAGAGCCAATAGGAATGAGAGAAACTGGAAACATAGATTTTGAAATATTGGATGATAAGGCGAAAGGAAATATAGCTGATAAATTTAACATATTTTATGTTGAAAGTGTTAATAATATAGTAAACTCAATAGCGAAGGATACATATGGATGACTAGGTGGAAGAAGAATCCTGATTAGGGATAGCATAGGGAATGAAAGAATCCTTGAAAAATTTCAGGACGTCGAAATAGAGGACCTCGAGAAAACTGTTAAAGGACTCCCCAAGAAGAAAGGTGCAGAAGAAGGAATATCAAGTGAAATACTAAAAATGGCTGTCAGTGCAATAAAACAGACATTTGTTGATATAATAAACGGATCTCTAAGTGAGGGCTGTTGCCCTGATAGTTGGAAAATGTCTACGATCATACGAATCCCAAAGATAGATAAAGTCATAAAAGCAAAAGATTTCCGGCTAATTAATATGTTATTAACCAATATATGAGAAGATTCTAGAGTTAGTAGTAAAAATCCAAATCGAAAAATTTCTTGAATCAAATGAAGTCATAACAGAGCACCAATCGGGTTTTAGAAAGCAATATTTGTGTGAAACGGCATTTTCAATCATCAGCGAAGGGAAAATAGTGGGAAGAATCTTCATGGATTTGAAACGAGCATTTGAGATTATGGACAGAGAACTGTTACTGGAAAAACTATTGCAATATGGAATAAGGGGTAAAGTGTGGGAATTGTTTAGATCATACTTAAGCAACAGGACACAGCAGGTGAGGTTCAATAAGGAATTTTCAGATACTATAGCAACAAAATACGGACTACCACAAGGATTAGTGCTAGGGCCACTGCACATATAAATGATATAGTCGACATCTGTCCGCGAGATTGTGTAATAAAATTGTTTGCTGATGATACATTAATATACGTAACTGGAAAAAATAGAGCAGTGGTGGAAAGAAAAATAGGTACTAGGTATAGTAGAATGATGGATGAAAAGGAACAAGCTGAAAATGAATGTGGATAAAACTAAATGTAGATTGATGATAAGCTGCGATTTAAAGACCACTGTGAATATATATTGAAAAAGATAGGTAAAAAGACGAGTTTTTTTAATCGAATAGGACAATATACAATATCAGCGTACACCAGATGTGTCATTATAAGGCAATCATTGCACCGCATTTTAAATAGTGTGCTACCCTGTTAGTACGTATGGGCGAGACAGAACTGAATGAACTGCATATAGCGCAGAACATAGCGATGTGTGTCATATTGCAATGCAGCAGGTATACGAAGATAGAGGATATGTTGCGAGCGGTTCAGTTTATGAGTGTGAGGCAGAGACTGTACTTTAATATGCGCGCGTGTGTGTAATGGCTTCCCAAAATTCAAACGTGTATAACTCGAGAACGGTTTTAGCTACAGCCCCCAAATCTATAACCCAGGCATATGCAGCTCTATAACCCCTTCATTCACTATAATTTTCGTCGTGTTTCAAGCTGCGGCTCGGATTTTATATCGTTTTCAAATTGTTAAAAAATGGACGTTATCACTCTTAGCGATCGCAAATTTTGTGGTACTCTTCTAAATAGTTCTTGACTAAAATATTTGTATCCAAGGTTAGTTGGTATTGCATTTGGGCAGAATCCATTGAGAAATTTTGATTTTATGATATTTTGAATTTTTCGAAAAATCAAATTTTTCAATATACCTCCCGTCAACTTTGACCGATGGAGCTCTAACTTTCCAAAAATATATAACATCATTCAACCGTGATATGTATTAAATTTGGCCGGCATCGAAGAAACGGATCTGATTCTACATATATTCAGTTTTTGAATTTTGAAGTCCCTATACGAGGAAGCCAAGGATTTAAATTTTGCAATTTGCTTTCTCTGAATGATCGATAGTAAATGAAGATTTATCTATGAGGAAGGCAAAGATTAAATAAAAAATGAAAATGCTTACTCATATACGGGTCTTCGTACACTGCCTACAAATAGAAGGAACCAAATTGTAAGTTTCAATTTGCGGCTTTTTTTTGTATTATGTAAGAAGTACTCTGTGATATAAGAGTCACAATGAGAGTAAGTATCCAAGTAGAAATTGATTTTCCGAATTACCTAGCCACTGTCTAGCCAATTTTAGTTTTACCTCATCATTGTCAAGTCAGATTTATTTCAGATTTAGACCAGAAGTATTTTAAACTTAAATTAAATTAAAAATTAGGTTTAATTCAGAATTCAAGGTGTTTTTTTGGTGTAAATCAGCTCGTCTCTCACATCGATAGTTATGTCCAGTAAAGTATTTATTGCATTGCACATGCAGTTCTCTTTCTTCTTTGTCTGACAGTTTTCTTCAGAAAATATAAGAAAAATCCACTTCCACACATTTACCATGACTCCAGTCGACTCCTGCTATATTCATATCACTAATGCAAAATAATAAGTGTGATATTTACAATTAATATAATGGTGCCCTGCTCTGTTATATGTAATGAATTTTCTAATCTACTTTTTTTCACAGGCAACAACCGCCTCCGATGAAATCATGTCTATCATGTCACCAACAAATCCATAGAAATGCACCAATCTGTCCTTTGTGTAAAGCTAAATCTCGCTCTCGCAATCCCAAGAAACCAAAGAAGAAAGACTAATAACTCGATTTTCTGTGTGCATAACAATGTCTAATCACTCTGATCAAGTATTTAAATTTATTTAAATATTTGAGTATTTCAGTATACTGGTAAATTATGATTTATAAAAGTGGAAATTGGTATTGCATGAGTCCCAATAATCCATTTACGAATTTCTAAAAAGTGGCATAATAAATTTTAAATCTCAAACAAATTAAATCAATGTTTTGACTGTAAATGCATTTTGTGTAGGATGTTTCATATAAAGTAAGTTCAGGCGACACATGAGATTCTAATTTTGATAGATGAAAGAGAATTTCATTTTTGAAATTGTTCGCATGCTACGTAATATTCAAAATAAATATAATAAGAGTAGAAACATAACACGAACTTGGTTTTCAATATAGTAAAGTCAATTAAATACAATTTTTAATATTGTACAAGAACTCTATTTTATCAGTCAGAATTAGAGTCTGAAATTGTAGCCCAATAAACGATGTATACTAATAAATTTACATTGAATATTCCACTATAAACGAAATATTACGATCGAGTGATGTGAGTATATTTCTCTATGTTTGTGTATCCTTACGTTATTTCTATACACACTACCGTGCATAAGTATCGAGACACTTGCTTTTCTTCGAAAAAATATGAATAATATTATATGCATTGCGTTAAAATTAACTTTACATTGCATTTAGTAATGTTTTAAAAGTTATAGCCTGGTACTAAGATTATTATTTTTCAATGTAATCCATAAACAATCAGGGGGATGGGGAATAGTCACAAATAAGTTAACCAACTTTCCAGCTAAAGTGCAATTTTGCTACTTTTTTTTATATGCAATCTTACTAGTTTGGCCTGTATACTATAGCAATATGTTTATGGAAGTATTAGATGATATTGTCCACTTGTTTACAAACATTGCTGCCAATTTAGTCGTTATCTTTGATACAATAATATCGCGACTATTGTTTTTCCTTCAATTATTGTTGTGTTACGTCCGACGCAACGCAACCCCATTGCCCCCCACCCCCTTTCAGCACCCCTCAATACTCCCATTACCAAAGGTCAAAGACCACAATAGATGTAACCGATCCCTAATGAACATGCGTTAGTTATTATAAATTATAAGTTATATATATATATATATATATATATTAATAATTTAGGGATATCATTATATTATACTATATTGTACATGACATCTCATACTCTCTCACATTTCCAGAAATCACACCAACACCGTGACATTACAGGTGGATGAGCGGGAAGAAAGAGAGATCACGGCAAACGAAGAACAAGTACGGCACGGGCAGCAATGCTGAACAAAATACCTAGAAATGAGGTGCCTAAAGAGCATTTTTATTATAGCACCGCGAATACCGCGCACACCAGAACTCTTACCCGCCACCCTCGCACCCACCTCACCACCAAGATAATTCCGACAATGCACTAATCCAAGGAAGAATCCGCGATCGAAGGCCTGTAACGAGAATTCTATTGAACGACCGGATACAACTGCCTCGATCACGCCATAACACGTATCCAAATTCCCCGAGATTTCCTGACATTGCACTCAATCCACTCCAAACACAAAGTCCTCCTTGCAAACATCGATGCCGATCATCCGTAGTTACTAATCGATCCTCTGGTAGAGCAGTATCCCTTTTGGAGTCTCGAGCTGATTGTCCGCGTCAGTCAAGTGTTGTGCAGATCAAATACCTTAGGGCCTATTTTGATCTAGCTTGCCTTAGGGCCCAAGCGAAAAGTGTATCACTTCAGTGCCGGTCGTCCACACAAAAAGAACTCATTTCTTGGCATTTCAATAAGCATTCGTCTAGGCGAATGTCCACCTTAGGGCTGGACCAAGAATTTCCCATTCAGCCAAATCTATTTCGCTATCGTCGAGAACCGAACGCCGTCTCTCTCTCTTTCTCTGCTCGTCCACCGGTAAGTAGCTTACATTCTTACATCTTTTTATATATCTTTGTAACTCATACTACACACGTTGACGATCACATATACAGTGCTATTCGAATTTCGCTCTGTTAGTAGATTAATATACTCTCTCCTACATCTGACTGTACCGGCTACTTGTATTCTAACCTATTGTTTCATTATATTTAGTTAAACCATATTTTCTTCTCTTGATTTCAAAAAGCCTGAACCTATTAGCTCCTACACCCAAATAAACCCATTAGCTAGTAGCATGAACCACACTCACGTAGAAGAAGTGAGTTTTCCGATTTAATATATCTAGTATCTGCTTGTAATCCTCACCTTAACTATCGACCAAGGGACATAAATACAAATAGGCGTGCATGAGCACCTTAAAGTGGCAAGAACCCAATACCTTTTACGTGATCTTTGATCTCAACACCTATGCTAGTTCCCTGATGCTCCCGCAAACGGTCGCTCACGCATAGGACGTAACAGTTGAACGTTAAAAGGTCAGTAAGCCTAATAGACGAATGCGTACAAGTAGTTACATACGACTTCTGGCCGTCACAACAAACCCCCACCACTGTCCCCTGTGAGTCATGGAGCGCGCAGCGCTCTGACCCCCCGTACCGCACTATGGCGTCACCCCCTCGCCAATGTGGTCGGCTCTCCCCACCGCCAACCTATGTTGTTGCTCCTCCACCATGCGGACCTGGTCCTAAGGCCCGAAACTCAGTAGCAGCGGCGTTGCATGCCCCCAGGGGCCTATTACGGTCGGTAATTATGCATTGACCGCCGGTCGGTAACTTTTTAATTATCCTAAGGAGATAAGTGTACCCGTGGTAAAATAGAACACCGTATTTTGTAAGACACATTATGTATATTATAAAGCTGTAGCGCATGATACATTTTCGATTATTACCGTATTGTTGACGCGAATCTGCTTTAAGTCGTAAAAACTTATCCTGATTAATTGGTAAGGCCTGGTCCCCGATTCTGCCCGTTTCCCAAGCCGCGTGACATTCTCCGAACAATGATGTAATCAGGGTTCAGTTCGCCTCTGAAGAATGTCTTTATCTCGGCGAAGTGAAAATCCCTGCAGCCGTACGGCGGCGTCGAATAACAACGTACAGCGAAATACGCTTAATGCTTTATAAATTATTGAGAAGATATAGGGAAATGGAGGTGCAGGAAACAAAAAAAAAAGTTTTTTTTAAAATAAAAATTTATTATATACATTTTGCAAGAAACATCAAGCGTACAGTTTTTTTATTACAAAAAAAAGGCCCTATTTATAGCTGTTCTTCTTTACAGTTGTTAGCACTGTCGGTAATCTCGCGTAGCCTAGTTATTTGAAAGGTTACGCAGCGCACGACCCTCTGGAGATTGAGGTAGGACACCCTCTTCATCACAACCGTAGGTGTGTATGCCCTAGCTCTTTTAATACCTAAGCCATCGTTGTCCGTAGACACCGGCATTGCCGGTTTGATAATAATTGCCCGCTCACCGCATGAGTACGTGAAGGCTAGCGCATGAGTGGCCATGAGAATAAGAGTGTTAAAAGCCTCGGGTACCTCCTTGATGTTATCCTCGGCGGTAAAGAATTTGTCGATGACAGGGAAGTGGTCGGTGATGATGGCCCATTCGGTTAGCTCAAACTCCACGCCGGAATAATCTTGATTAACGATGCGTATGATAGGTGATAAGCTTCCCGAACGATTTAAAGAGAAACCGGTAATCACTTGTTTCGAAAACCATCAGTTTAGACCGTACACAGCAGACAGCAGTACTTGCTTCTTGTACATGATTGTAGTAAATGCTATTGTACGATCGGTGCGATGGTCTGAGCAGTACTGTCTAAGGCGATATGTAAAAAACAGGTCATCGAAATATCGTCGAACATGTCCCCACCCACCACCATAGCCACACCCCGTTTTCATAGGATGCAGCGAACAAAGAGCCTATGGCCATGATAGAGTATACTGCTGATACCGCAGGATGTATCAAAAATGACGAGATGCTGATATCCTATAGCGAGTGATTCACGTGAATCCCGGTAATGCTGGGTACATCTACATCAGCGTTAAGATGATCCTGTGAAAAAGAAAACACGCGGTTGGGGCACGCGCGAGCAGGCAGCAATGTACAGTCTAAGAAAAGTAGTAGAATCATTAAAACGATACAGTGAAAAATTTACCGAAAGACACCGAAGAAAAAGAAATAGCTCGCTACGACGACAACGATTTTTTTAAGCATAGACGTATGCAGTGGACGAAGACACGAGCCCTCTATTGGTACGCCAACCCTGAGCACGATCCAAGGCATAGACGTATGCAGCGGGCGAAGACACGGGCCCTCTATCGGTACGGCAACCCTGAGCACGATCCAGAGAAAGAGGCCGTACGCGAGTGGTTGAGATTGGGCCATTTGATGGGTGTACCGCTAGTCTCGATATACATGGCGAAACCGGGAGTGCTGGACGCTGATGTGTTATACAATGATAACCCTGACATGATCTGCCGTAAGGGGTGGCCGTCCGGTATAAGACCCGTGATAATACCCGAACTGTCTATAGCAACGATACTGACTGAAGGACACCGTGATTTCACACGTTGTAGCGTAACGCTGGGTTTTATCTGCGATCAGCGTTCTAACGATAGTCCTTACTCACAGGGCATATGTACCCATGAGTGGTTGGCGAAAGAGGAATGGCGTATGTCCAACGATAATAGTCCCAAATGCCGCATCACGTATCTACGCCCTATGGACAAATCAGAGCTAGCGATATTGAGGAAAAGGTGGAGCAGGCCCACACCGGAAGAACTACCGCACCGTGCACCTATGCGTCTGGAGTCGCAGGCCTGGCTAGCGGCATTCAATCATCTCGAGAGATTACGCGAAAGCTGCGTCACACTGTGGTGCCTGAGGGCTATGCGGGCGTACGAGACAGCACTGCGTACTCTGGAGAAACGATTTAGTTTGACAGAGTTTATTAGGTGTGTTACCCTGACGACGCGGGATGGTCCATCGCACCTAAAATATAAGAAATGCCGAAAAAGCGTGGTCAGCATGCCTGGCGGCCTTTACACGTACCTAGAGGCACTCGACGATACGTGGGAAACCTATACACCCCACGACGCTTGCAACGATGAGGAGGGGGAGTACGCCGAAGGATTGAACAATTTGGCGTACTACGCAATGGACACACGAACAGCATCCCGACGCAACATCAGGCATATACGGTGTACGGCAATTTTTCGCGACGAGAGCTGCGAAACACTGCTACGGGATGACCGTGGCAGAAAATATATCAGCGTACAGCTTATCGGTGGTGATATCGACGAGTTCGATGTTGTAAAAGACTGGTGTGATCTGCTGGAACCAGTTGATTGTAATTGATAAATATAAATAAGGTAAAAAAAAATACCTATGTACACAGAGTAGTATGATTCGTATCTCTAACCCTACACTACGATGGCGAGATGCTGATGCAACCTCGAACGGTGTACGTCAGCAGATCGCTGCAGCTCCCAACGCAAATCTCTATACCGTTTTTTCCGTATTATGGATACGCTGTATTTCGTGATCGGCGAACGAGCGACCAATAATACATAATTTATTTTA
>NW_014334265.1:1595-2057 GCF_000341935.2 Cephus cinctus | reverse complement strand
TGCCGGAAAAGAGCTTACAATAATTCTCTTAAAGAGAGGACAGTGGCTAGCACTTCCGGAAATATTTCGGGAAACGAGCAAAGTCTTCAGCCGAAGGGCGACGGTCAGAAGACCAAAACAGTACGCCCAATAGCTATTCACGAGGAGTCGCAACAATTCGATCAGGAGACTCCTCTCGAACTCCAACAATAAGATTATTTTCCCCTGAAATAATTGGTTCGTCTACGATAATGATAGATACGGGAGCAGAATTAAATATCATTAAGAAAAAATGCGTTAAATCAGGAACACCAATACTAGACGGCAAACCATATTATCTTAAAGGCATTACATCAAACTATGTAAAAACTCAAGGAGAAATCATGGTTCATGTAGAAGAATTCAAGACAATTTTCCACATTGTAGGGGACGATTTTCCAATAGTACAAGATGGAATCATTGGAGAGCCATTCTTTACTAAAC
>NW_014334265.1:1085-1294 GCF_000341935.2 Cephus cinctus | reverse complement strand
GCTCTGATAACAAATCATAGAGGTATCGGTTACATTTATGCCATTAACATCTCTGAAGAAGAAATAGGAATTGAAACTCCACAAATTAGGTTATGGGACTTTAAAGAAATTACCAATTCTTACCATTCCTCTGAATCTACTGAATCTACTATATCCGCTGAATCCGTTGAATCTGTTAAATCCCAAGAAGTCCCTAACCAAAAGAGTTC
>NW_014334265.1:0-762 GCF_000341935.2 Cephus cinctus | reverse complement strand
GTCACAATCATTCAACAAAATCTAAAGCAGTCAATAAACTCACAGTTGACGATGACGAACGAAGTTCAAAATTGTTCGAACTTCTACGCTTAGATCATCTGAACAAGGAAGAAAAAGAGTCAATACAACAAATTGTTAAAGAACATAATGATAATTTCCATATCCCGGGAGAATTCTTAGGAGCGACTACTAAATCCCGTCATCCTATCCGTACGGTAGATGACATTCCAATAAACACAAAACAATATCGATATCCACCGATACATAAGGAAGAAATTCGTAAACAGGTGGACGACCTATTAAAAAATGATATCATTAAACCCTCTGATTCACCATACAATGCACCATTGTGGATTGTACCCAAGAAACCAGATTCTCACGGAAATAAAAAATGGAGAATGGTAATTGATTATCGAAATCTAAATGAAAAAACAGTAGGAGACGCTTATCCACTTCCAAACATTATAGATATCCTAGACCAGCTTGGCAATGCTAAATATTTCTCTGTCTTTGATCTCGCTTCAGGTTTCCATCAAATAGAAATGGTTCCTGAAGATCGACATAAAACAGCATTCACTACTCCTCACGGTCATTACGAATATAATCGCATGCCTTTCGGACTTAAAAATGCACCAGCAACCTTCCAGAGATTGATGGATAAAGTCTTGATAGGATTTCAAGGAAATGAACTTTTCGTTTATCTCGATGATATTGTAATTTATGCCAAATCCCTAGAAGAACATCAAATCAAATTCAAAAAGT
>NW_014334264.1:4951-5128 GCF_000341935.2 Cephus cinctus | reverse complement strand
CTACATATTAAAAATATAATAAGCTCTAACTTCAATAAAGAGAAGTAGAGAAGTAGAAGAGAAGTAGAACTTCAATTAGAGAAGTAACGATGGCGATGGTGATAGCGATGGCGATGGCGATGGCGATGGCGATGGCGATGGCGGTGACTGTGACGGTGATATTGATTGTGATTGTGA
>NW_014334264.1:0-787 GCF_000341935.2 Cephus cinctus | reverse complement strand
AGTGTCGCGGGGGTAGGGGAGAGCTGGTCATATAGGCGAGGGGGTGACGCCATAGTGCGGTACGGAGGGACACAGCGCGATGCGCTCTATGACTCATCGGGGACAGTGGTGGGGGTTTGTTGTGACGGCCAGAAGTGGCTTATAACTACTCACGCGTATCCTAATCCAGGCACCATCCGTACTTCCAGCACTCCCTCCTCCGTCCCCAGGATCGTCCTCACTCGGACGAGTCCCTTGACTACCAGGCGGGTCCCATCTGCGACGGCAACGGTTTCCGGTGGATCGGCCGTCTCTGTCGGCCGATGCTTCGCCCATGCCGCGGCCAGGTTGCCACCGAAGTAAGAGAGTGCTAGCGTGATCGATCACCATCCCGAAGAGCTTCATGAAGTCTCTTCCTAGGATACACGCGTATCCTAATCCAGGCACCATCCGTACTTCCAGCACTTCCTCCTCCGTCCCCAGGATCGTCCTCACTCGGACGAGTCCCTTGACTACCAGGCGGGTCCCATCTGCGACGGCAACGGTTTCCGGTGGATCGGCCGTCTCTTTCGGCCGATGCCTCGCCCATGCCGCGGCCAGGTTGCCACCGAAGTAGGAGAGTGCTGAGCCTGAGTCCAGCAACGCGAACGTTTCCCGCTCTCCGAGGACAATTAGCATGAAATGCCTGGAATCCCCAGGTCGAGTTATAAGGCCCCGTGCAACTTCCATTTGGTGCTGAGGGGGTTTCCCCCCGAGTATTCCACGTACTCCGGCGGAGGCAGCACTCGCTCCTAGTGTGCTCTCCCCT
>NW_014334263.1:291-1137 GCF_000341935.2 Cephus cinctus | reverse complement strand
TTTCTTCACGTGCCGGTACCGCTAAAAGATTGGGATCACGTGGTCGTGGGCACCACCCGTACCAAACCGCGAAAGAACCATAAAGAACCGATAGCTGGTCTTATAGTGATGGGTTCTAACGTAGCGCACGGCGTTTACGATGACGTAAAGACACTCATTGACGAAATAAACGCTACCAGGGCTATGAGGGGCCGTCTGAAATTAGAGCTCTGTAGAGGCGGTTACGTGAGCGTATCGTTCGTCTCTACCAATAACGATCTAGACGATCCGCACGAGCAGAGACTCTGCCGCTCTCTGGCACGCATCCTGGGTTTTTAGACGACCCGCACGAACTGAGACTCTGCCGATCTCTGGCACGCATCCTAGGTTTTCCCGAATCGGTCGTGGTATCGAAAGCAAAGCCCGTTGTGATGGCCGGTCAGCCGATTAGCCTGATCAACGCCCTACCTAAGATGCTTTTTGTTTACACCGATGTCCGCGAGCCGTATATCACCGGAGACGTCCAAACGCCCTTGCTTCGTGTGGTTCCCCTCCAAACGGATAACAAATACGCGTACGCCGCCATGAAAGTGCTCTCGTTTTCACCGTTAAAGTATATACCCTTGCTCCGCACGACTTTTCAAACGATCGACATCGATATAAGAGACCACTTGGGCGACCCCATACCATTCGCATCAGGAACGCTCTCCGTACCACTACACTTTAAACGGTTAGAGTGATGGCTCATTACACCGATTACTACGACTCGCAGATCGGTGGGGGATATTCCACAAAATTTCGGGTATTCGCGGGGTCGCCTTATCAGCGAGGACATGGTATTGGTAGCTTTCTCGGTGGTCTGTTTCG
>NW_014334263.1:0-181 GCF_000341935.2 Cephus cinctus | reverse complement strand
GGAGGCGAAAATTGACGAGCTCATGAAAGGATCGGGCTATAAAGCTGTAAAACGATCACGCGGCGCCCACTCTATCACCGGCGTCGCTGGAAGGAGTATCGTCTCAAGAACCGCTAACAAGCGTAAGAGACGTACGGGAAAGAAGCCTGCTCCGCGTCGAAAAAAAAGTAGTAAAAAAATA
>NW_014334262.1:5692-7107 GCF_000341935.2 Cephus cinctus | reverse complement strand
CCCAGACAAGTGGGCCGCGCCGCCCCCAGGACCAAGGAGGCCCGATGGGACCAAGTAGGATACATGCCTGGGCCACCCGAGGCACCGGCAGTCAACATCAGCACGTTGCCCTCCTTGGAAAGCCCGGACGAGGACGCGACATCAGGGAGCGAGACATGCTTCTCCTCGCCGACCTCCTCACCACCGTCCTCCCCTTCAAGGCCCACGCTCCGCCGGGTGTCACTACTGGGGATTATTAAGACGCGGCCACCACGAGCCCCCAAGATCACCCCACTGCGCTCCTCTGCGGTCCTCCCCCTTCCTCCCCAAGCCCCGCTAAGGGGAATAATAAAAACACGACCACCCCGAGGCCCCAAGATTACCCTACAGCGCCCCTCTGAGGTCCCCCCCCTTCCTCCCCAAGCCCCTCCCCTGAAGGCCCTGATGGCCCTTAGCGTGGGTCCGCCCTGCCCCCTACCCCCTCCCCCGCCACCCCTCATGTCCCTCCACATCCCGGGACCCAGCACTTCCCCTCACCGACTGCCCTCACCGCCACCCGCGGCCAACACGCCGCAACGGGGGACAAGAGGAATACGGTTCCGCTGCTGGGCCTGTGGGGGGGCCAACCACCCCGCGGCCAGCTGCCCAAACCGAATCAGGAGGGAGTAGACATGAAGGACCCCCCCCCCATGGCAGACATCCCAACGACAACCCCGGCTACGTCCCCGGCCATCTCTTATGTGATAAGGCAGGACAGGCGCAGGAAGTCCGCGTTTTTTTTTTGTGTCCTGCCTGGTTTTTTTTCTTTCGTTACAATTTTGTTTTCTTTTTTTTTCTCTTTCTTTTCTTGTACGACGCCGTGGAACAGCATCTTCAGTTTATTTTTGCTACTATTAAGCGTTTATAGAGTTTTTTTTTTTGTGATTAAACGTTCTAATTAGCTAAAAACCAGGAGTACCTATTTCACCCTACCCCACCCCTATCTGTACCAGAACCGACCCCATCATCCCTGTCAGTGCCCCCTTCCCTTCTCCCCTCCCCCGTGTGAATGACTGCTCAAGTACCATTAGAATGGTACTTTCGTCTAAGCGGGGGGGAGTTTGTAACAAAAATGTTACAATAAACTCCTCCCCGTCTCCTGGCTCGGGGTCCCATAGGCCTCGAGTATAGCGTCTTAGAGTTAAGTATTGTTAATTGCGTTTATTTAGTTGTTTTAGGTTTGTTGTAATTAGCGTAAGATCCCCCTCCCTCCCTGCCACCATTCCCCTTTCCCCGTAGGGCACTGGCTCGAGGACCGGCTCCGAGGACCTACCACCAGCACCAGCACCAAAGACACCGACGTGGACCTGCCACGAGGAAACAGCATCCCTGGAAGGACCGCGAGAGCGGCTACGTGGCCGAGGCAGCGGAAGGCAGGGATGGCATGGGCAGGAGGA
>NW_014334262.1:0-2118 GCF_000341935.2 Cephus cinctus | reverse complement strand
GGCGGCACGATAGAGGATTATCCTTTCCTCCTATCGGCGGCACGAGTGGCGAAGGCCCTTTTTTGCGGTCCGTATGGGCGGCCGGTAGAAGTAGTAGAGGGATCCCATCCCGGGTCTCCTTGGCTCCACGGAAGTCCTCCGGAACGAACAGCAGTTTGGCCCAGCCTCTGTCGATCGCTCGTCCGGTAGCTCAGGAACTCTCGTTGGCGGTCAACCTCGTGCTCGTGGTGTAGACGTAGATTTGCCCAGGACGGTAAAGAAGGTAGGCGAGTGCGAATAGGAAAGCTCAAAAATAAAAATAAAAACGAAAAAGCAGAAAAGCGAAACAGAAACAAGCAGAAAGGACGATAGGCGGAAACAGAATGCATGAACGATAAGCGAGACAAGCAAAGTCGTCTTTGGAATGTCGGGTGACTGACGTTAGGAGGATCGTTGCAGGTGGATTATGTTTGTTCCCTACTCCTAGCAATCTTTGTGACTGAATTTCCGAAATTCACGTCACAATATATATTTGCCTGCAACCAACCTCTTCCACACGGCAGACATCTTCTATAACCGTAAGCAACTGAATCAAGGTAAGCACAATCAAATTATTATTGGTGATGATACTCTTTAATTTTTGCTGAATTGTCATAAATGTTAGATTTCCTAGGTTCAATTGTTTAGAAACTTTCGAATCAATCCTAGCAAATATCCAGTTCAATTCATCCTTCCCTTGGTATAAAGGCATAGCCCAATCCCGAGTAAAGTACGCAAGCATTGACTCAAAACAGGGCAAAGTTATAGTATATTATGGTTCGGTAAAGGCACCAGTCTAAGCCTCCATTCTGGTTCGGACGTAACATTATGTTGAATTTAAAAGAAAACTGTGAAGGTACAAACGATGGAACGCTGTGGAGATGTACTAGAGACTATACTCTTTCGAAGGGGACTGATTGGAAAGAGGTACAAACGATACTTTTTTGAAAAATTCCGCTGGTGGCAAAGTAGTAGAGAGCAGAGATTTGTTTCAATATCGTAAAGATAATCAAAGTCCAAATCATTATTGCCCGCTGGTGGCAAAGTAGTAGAAAGCAGAGATTTTTTTCAATATCGTAAAGATAATCTAGCCTATTTTGTAACTACAACAGGCGAACCGTGCGATAACGGAGCTAAAGTAATCAGTGAAAAGAATTTAGTACCAAAATTAACTGACTTGGAATTGGGAAAAGTAAAAGTAATAAAAGAAAAGAACAGGTACCATTTGGTAATTCCCATAAGTGAAGGGAAAATGGAAGGGCCAACATTAATACTTCAGGTAGTAGAGAGAGCAATAAAAAACCTTAGAGAAATAACTGATGAAATGAAATTAGTTTCATTTGCAATAGCCAAAAGTAAAGAGATATTAAACATTCCATGGGACGAAATTCAACGCCAATTACTAAAAGAATTTTCTGCAGCTGAAAGTAAAGTAAAGTAATAATTTGCAACGGACTCATAAAGTATCCTCCTTCGCAACAGCGGAAGACGATACTTGAGGAGATGCATTCCCCACCTATAGGAGGACATCGGGGAGTGTCAAAAACCTATAACAGAATTCGACAACGATACTACTGGGAAAATTTAAAGTCAGATGTTCAACAATTCATACAACAATGTTTGCAATGCCAATTAAAGAAATTAGTAAGAGTAAAAACAAAACAACCAATGGTCATTACTGACACTCCTGGTTCTACCTTTGATAAAATTGCTATAGACATTGTGGGTCCTATGCCAAAGACCAAAAACGGACACGAATATATACTGACTATACAAGACCAATTATCAAAGTACAGTTTAGCCATACCATTACCAAATATGACGGCCGTAACTGTAGCCGATGCATTTGTAAACAGATTTATTTGTGTACTTGGAGCACTGAAATCAGTACTGACAGATCAAGGACGGAATTTTATTAGCGATCTAATGCGTAAACTAGCTAAGCGCTTCAGAATTCACAAATTTAGAACCACAGCTTTTCATCCTCAGTCCAATGGTTCACTCGAGAGATCACACCATGCCCTAGGTCAATATTTAAAACAATATGTAAGTAAAGAAATCGATTGGGATGAATGGGTAGACCTTGCTATTTATAACTAT
>NW_014334261.1:0-17857 GCF_000341935.2 Cephus cinctus | reverse complement strand
TGTCTCTGGCAACGGTCCTACTATGTCGACCGCTGCTTTTTCGAAGGCCTGTGCGGGTGTGTCCGTTATTATCATTGGGGCCCTTCCTTTTTTACGCAATTTGTTCAACTGGCACTTACGGCACGTGGAGATAAAATCTTCCAGTTCCCTTCGGATTCCTGGCCAGTCGTGCTTCATTCGAATACGTTGTAGCGTTCTCTTAACGCCCTGGTGCCCTCCTAGAGCGGCATCGTGTTACTCTTTAATGATTTTCTCACGGTCTTCTACCGTGAGGCAGGTTACGCCGCTGCCATAATCAAGTTCGTCGTTTGAACTGTTGTCCTCTTCTTTATAGGATAATAAGCATTCGCTCTGCTCTTCCGAACTTCTTTCCATACGGATTTCTACGCTATCTCTGCCCCAACCGCACAGCTTTGTGGTGCGACGTTCAGAGTTCTTCGCGCTTTCTTCTGGCCCTAGGCTGCCGTTCGGCTCGGAGGTTTCCCTCGCCTTCTTCTGGGCCCTTGTCGTAGCGTAAATACGACTTAATGCGTCCGCGTTAGTGTTTCTTTTCCCGGCCTTGTACTCCACGTCAAACTCATGTTCCGATATTTTAATGCTCCATCTCATGAGTCGGGAGCCCGGGTCCTTTACTCCGAACAGGCAAGTCAGCGACTGATGGTCCGTCACGACCTTGAACCGGGTGCCGTAGATATACGGTTGGAACTGTGCTATCGCCCATACGATGGCGAGTAGCTCCTTTTCGGTCGTTGTGTAGTTGAGCTCTGCTTTAGACAACGTTCGGCTTGCGTAGCAGATTGGAAGGTCTTTTCCGACCTTGCCCTGAGACAAGATTGCGCCGATTGCCTTGTCGGACGCATCTGCTGTCACAATAAACGGTTTCCCGAAATTCGGGTACTGTAGAATTGGTGCCGACGTCAGTGCCTCTTTCAGTTCTTCGACAGCGCCATCTCGAATCGCAGTCCATTCAAACTTTGTGTCCTATCGGATAAGTTCAGTGAGAGGCTTGGCGATTTTCGAAAAATCCTTAATGAACTTCCTGTAGTATCCGGCCAAGCCTAGGTAAGATTGAACTCCCTTGACATTTTTAGGTACCGGGAATTCCTTTACCGTTGTGCGTTTTTTCGGGTCGGCTCGCACACCTTCTTCCGAGATGATATGCCCTAAGTAGTGCGTTTCCTTTCGCAGGAGCTAGCACATAGTTGGTTGTATGGCCAGTTTGGCTTCCCTCAGGCGCTGGAATACCTCTTTCAAGCGAGCGTTGTGCTCGTGTAGGTTTTTTCCGTACACCACTATGTCGTATAGATAGACATAACATTTTACTGCTTGGAGTCCGGCTAATACGGAATTCATCAATCTCTGGAAGGTTGGGGGACCATTTTTTAACGCAAAAGGGATTTGATTATACTCGAAGTGCCCTCGCGGAGTGGAGAACGCCGTTTTCTCCTTGTCTTCTTTCGCCATCGGGATCTGATGAAATCCCGAGGCGAGGTCTAGGGTCGAAAAATATCATGCCTTTCCCAACTGTTCCAATATCTCGTTGATGTTGGGCAGTGGGTATGAGTCTCCTATGGTGGCTTCGTTTAGCTTTCGGAAATCCACCACCACTCGCATGCGTCGCTCGCCCGTTGCATCGGGCTTCTTTGCTACTACTCGCAAAGGGGCGCTCCACTGGCTCCTACTGGGCTGTATTATGCCGTCAGCCAGCGCTTCCGCCGTTTGTTTTTCGACCTCTTTCTTGTGGAATTCGGGCAGGCGGTATGGGTGTACCTTGGTAGGTCTTACTCCTTCCTTCAACGGGATCTGGTGCTCTACCATGTGAGTCCACGGGAGTTTGTCTCCTTGCAGGTGGAATATCTCTTCGTATTCGTTGATTAGTTCTGCAAGGGCCCTTCTCTCCTCGCTGTTGAGGTGCGTCAGATCGAGTTCACTTTGTGATCGCTCTATGCGTCTGGCACCTCTTTCCGTGCTTATAGCGCTTACGCGCAACGTCTCGGCCTTATCGCCTCCTTCTTCAGTGGGGGCATCCATTGGCTCGAGTTTCACGGTCGGGCGTTGCACCTCCGCTTCTAACTCGGTCATGTTGACCAGGCTCACTGCACAGCTGTTACCTTTCGGCTGCGTCAAGCACGAGCCTATGATAACGCCCGTGCTGACTTCGGACTTTGCGAGTAGTCAGACGTTCCAGCTGGTGGTAGCTACGTAAACGATAGTCTCGCTTCTAGGAGCAAGTTTCATTTTTGGCCTCCAATCTACCAGAGGCATGCAATGGCCGTAAAGTTTGAAGGTTTCTCCGCTGATTATGTCCGCCTTGTGTCCCTTGATGAATTCCATCCCCAGCAGTCCATTTACGGTCAATGGTATCTCGTCTGGTACCACGTAAAACCAGTGTTTCACGTCGACAGCTGGGGTTTTGAGGACAACTTCTGCCGTGCACAAGGGCGTGAATTTCTCACCTCCCACACCCTGTAATTCTATGTTGCTATCTTGGATGACGGTATTCGGCTTCAGGCAGCTCTTTTTGATGATGCTGCGTTGAGCTCCGGTGTCGGCCTTCAGCGTCAACACTCCTCCGACTGCGTGAGGCGACGCGATGTCCAACTCGCTTGCGGATGCGGTATTTGAAGGCAAGGTTACCTGAAATAGTTGCATCGTTCGCTTCGGATTTCTTTCCTTTCCCGGGCGAAATTCTCTTGCCTGTTTCCCTGGTAAGGAGCGTGTAGAGGCTTAAAGTACCTAAGGTTCGCCGACCGGTATTTCCGCGGCTAGAGGACGTTTGACCAGAACCGGGCGCATTTCGCCTATCGGCAATGTCTTGCCGGGGCGGATCTCGCGTCGATCCGTGTTCATTCCCTTGTTTCCTCTTCGCCCTCTTCCGACACTCTTTCCAAGTGTGACCCTTGAGTTTACAGTACGTGCAGACAACATCGATCTGGTTGATGGCCTTATTTTGTTGTGGTGCCGGTAGGCTGACGCGACCCGACTTACGCCTGCAATCTCGTGCCATGTGCCCGGCGTTACCGCAGTTGTAACAGGTTTTTCTCCCTGCCGCTTGGCCCAGCATGGATCTCCTCACGTTTTGGGGCTGCCCCGTTGTAGTCCCTTTTGGTTGCACCATTCTGCTAATTTCGATGGCACCAGCAACCTACTCATGAAGGGTTTCATAATTTCTTGATCGCACTAACATCTGCACCTGGCCGTTCAGTCGGTTTTCGAAATTTGCTTGTGCGCACTTGCGCGTGACGGTTTCGACCGTTTGCGCATCACTTTCTGTGGGCACCAGCTCGCACAGTTTTTCCACGAGATCTACTGTTATTTTTTCAACTCTCGTTGCGTACGTGGTGACGTCTTCTCCCGGGTTCTGCTTCAGGGAATTGAACTCCATTTGTAGGGCAGCCAGGGATTTACGCTGCCCATACAGAGCCTCTAGTTCGTATTTTAATTCGTCTAGGGCGGTGATAGTTTTGTGCTTCAGCTCCCTTGAGGCTTTCCCATTTAACTTACCGCTGAGCACCAATTCCAGCAAAAGTTCGTGGTCCACTTCCGCAACCCTTCTAAATACGGTTTCGCATGACCTTATGAACCCATCTAATTCATTCGCGTCGCTTCCATCGAAGGTCTTGATGTTTTTCAATTCTAACCCTATATCTAGCCGTTGTGGTCCGACGGTCGAGGGTATACTTCGCCTTTCCCTTACGGGTTCCTGCCGCCACCTTAAGCTCGCCCTGTTCCTCAGGTCCCGTTCGGGTTCGAGCCGTTCTAGACGTCTGGTGAGCGCGCTGATCTGTTCTTGTAGGGCGTTTATGAGTTCGTACTCGTCCGCTCCTACCTCGTTGAGGGTTTGCGCCAGATCTCTTCTCGCGTTCGGAGTATGCTCTGACCGGCGTCTCTGCGACTCAAAGACCTCGTCTTGTCGTCCTCCCCCATCGAGATACGGTCCCAGGTCAGCTGGGTCGTGGTTGGGCGTCCGTATGGGTCGTGGTTGGGCGTCCGTATGGGTCGTGGTTGGGCGTCCGTATGGGTCGTGGTTGGGCGTCCGTATGGGTCGTGGTTGGGCGTCCGTATGGGTCGTGGTTGGGCGTCCGTATGGGTCGTGGTTGGGCGTCCGTATGGGTCGTGGTTGGGCGTCCGTATGGGTCGTGGTTGGGCGTCCGTATGGGTCGTGGTTGGGCGTCCGTATGGGTCGTGGTTGGGCGTCCGTATGGGTCGTGGTTGGGCGTCCGTATGGGTCGTGGTTGGGCGTCCGTATGGGTCGTGGTTGGGCGTCCGTATGGGTCGTGGTTGGGCGTCCGTATGGGTCGTGGTTGGGCGTCCGTATGGGTCGTGGTTGGGCGTCCGTATGGGTCGTGGTTGGGCGTCCGTATGGGTCGTGGTTGGGCGTCCGTATGGGTCGTGGTTGGGCGTCCGTATGGGTCGTGGTTGGGCGTCCGTATGGGTCGTGGTTGGGCGTCCGTATGGGTCGTGGTTGGGCGTCCGTATGGGTCGTGGTTGGGCGTCCGTATGGGTCGTGGTTGGGCGTCCGTATGGGTCGTGGTTGGGCGTCCGTATGGGTCGTGGTTGGGCGTCCGTATGGGTCGTGGTTGGGCGTCCGTATGGGTCGTGGTTGGGCGTCCGTATGGGTCGTCTTTCGCGACTCATCGGTGCTGCATTAGGGAAAAGGCCTCGAGCCATAGTTACTGCATTTACGGAGTCTGAGACGGCAGTCCGCCCGCGTAGACGCGCGATTTCCTCGTTCACCATAGAATCTGATACTCCCGCACGAGGAGTCTGTCTTCCGGAGGCCATATCGCCCAGTCGGTCCAAGAGAGTGTCTTCGTACTCGTCAAAGGCCGATCCCTTTCGCGAAACTACCCCGAATTGAGCGTTTAGGCTACCCGAGATAGCCGCCTGTCGACCCGCGGGTAAGCGTCCTGACGGCGAGAGAGTTTGTATGCTCTCCTAGCTGTAAAGGTTATATCTCCGACCGCGGCTTCTAATCCGGCTACGGCGTTAACGTTTTCCCTATCCAAAGGTGATTCCAACGAGCCTCCCCTACGTAACGGGCGCGGATTAGTATCGCCCGGCATGTGCTGACTCGCGCGGAGTGAGTCAGGGTTTTACCGCGACTAGCTGTTTAGAGACAACTATCGGTGAGAACAATTTCGACTAGATTACCTACTGACTTTGGAAATTTTATAGGCTTTATAAATTGGTAACCACCACTTACAGGATGATGCTCCACTCCATAGCGTTGACCCTTCGGGATGACGTTGGTAGCTGTCGTTGATTAACTCGTACTCGTCTTGATCCCGGTAGCGGCGATGTCTGGATCCCGCTGTCGGTCGTGGACGTCCTTCTAGGCCTCGTTGACCCTTGGTGTGGTCTCGTGTGTCGGCAACGTTTGCGCGACTTCTCTTTGCAATGACGCTTACCGTGTAGCGTTTTGACGTCCGTTCCTCCACGTCCCTTGTCGAGTCTGACCTTGTTTCTGATCCAACTACCGCGTGTTGAATCCTACCAGGCTATTTGTCCCAACGAGTGTGTGTCGGGTTCAGCTCTGGGTTTCGTCTACCGTTTCCGGTTATTTCCCGTTCGGGCTGCTTGATCACTTCAGACACTTCCGTTTCGCTAATTCACTTTGGCAGCATCCCACCGCTGCCACCAAATTTGTTGTGCCGTAACGTCTCGGTGACGAAGTAGTTCGATCGAGAGGTTAGGGCCAAGGTATTTTTGGGATCGTTGCCGGTTTAGGAGTTGGAACTCGCGTGAATACAACAAAACTGAGAAGGTTTATTGAAATAATCAAGTGTGTTGTACAGTATTTCGACGTACGTCGACTTAGAAAAATATAGGCACCGTTCGGTCTTCCTATTTTCTGTACCGAGTCTACTCCACGAGACCACCTTATCCGTTCGGATTTAATTGTAGACTGTCGATTTTCGGATGTGCACCCATAAGCTGGACTTCCGAAAAGTGGTTATTGTGCAATTTTTCGATTTCCACATCTCGGTTGCCAGGCCGCCTTTAATTCTGACTTAGCGCATTGCTACACGCGTGAACTACTTGGTCTGGCGTTTCTCAATGGGGTCAGGAAACTCCCAGCACAACAGAGCTATTTTGGTTTTGGGGGTTTAAAAGAAACCCTAAGAAAAATCTGGAAATTGTCCGAGGCTGCGTTGAAGGGCCAATTTTCTTGAACGAAGAGACTTGGAGATTTCGGTAAGCGATTGTTGTTTGGTGAAATACGAAATCTCGTAATACCCTGTGGTTTTTACGTGCCTGTAGACATGTGGGAGAAGTTTCCCACCATCAGAGTCGCGTTCGTGCAGGGTACAAGATTTCGTGGACCGGTAAGGGATCTGTTCGCGTAAATGCGTGGGCCATTGTAGAATATATTTATTCGCGATTTTGTGAGTTAATCGAGTTAGAAATTTATTCGAATATTTGTTTTCTCGGCCATGGTTGAGTGTTTGATCTCCGAAGTACGTTGTATCGCGTTCGAGTTAGGGACGTCTTGCCGAGACTCGAAATGGTCCTTGAGGTCGTGTTTAATGTGTTGCGATTAGGTCGCGTTATATTTTATGATTGAGTCATGTATTCAGATGTTTTTGAAAATTGTATCGGATTGCACGAAATGATTTATTGCATTTTGAGATATTCATAATTGTATCTGAATGTACGAAATTATTTATTGAATTGCACGACTTTGACTGCGCAGAATAGATCGCGAAATTTGTTCGTAGTTATTTAATATAACATTGTTAGAAATAAAATTACTTATTTGTTTTATTTGCAATCTCATGGATTTACTATTGATTTCTGAAATTGTTTGAATCTAAAATTTAGTAAACGCGTGGTAACTGCATCAGAACTGACGCAGGAAATAAAAACTGATGTTTTTAGTGATGACCCACAAGCAAATGTGTTCCTTTTTTTGGAAAATGTCTTTATTTCGAAGATCTCACCGCCTCCGCGAGCTGGGTTAGTCGGTGGAAGGCGATGTTATTTTTGTTTGGATTAGTTCGAAACTCATGCGGGAGTCCGAGTCTTCCGCGGTTCTCTCGCGAGATCCAGGTGCCCAAATTTTACATAGAAATTAGTTTTTGAATTTTTGTCAGCCCGTGGGTGTTAAAACACCAAATTTAGTGGCGCCCGGTCTGCCGCGATTCCCGTCCAAGGTTCGATCGTGTTTGTTGTCACAATGATATAGCAGCGCATTAACGACATCTTTAACATTATAATATACATATAGAAGGTAATATGGCAGAAAATATCTTATATTACATTTCACAAATACATATAGTATTTTTTTTAAGTACTCCTTATGCAATATGTTACTTCATATTTCTTTCCTTTTTGTTTCATCATAGAACTGAAGGATACGTTCTTTCCATTTTTCAGGAAAGCTTCCTCCTTTTTTATATCATGTCGCTTATTTCTTTCAGCATATCTCTCACATTAATTAATTCGCGAGACCACCATCATTAAGTCATTTTGACGTAACTGTTTTCTTTAATTTGTTTTAGTATTTTTTCTTCTGTTACCTCTTCTATTTTCATGATTTATCAATTTTCAGAAAGGACAGGAAGGACGAGAGAAATTTGGTTATAAAGATGGTCGTCAAAATCCATTGTGCAGTAAAACCAATCGCGAGAAGAAAAAAACCAAGGCTTTTCAAATGGTAAAGCACAAACAAAGGAGTAAGATAAAGAGATCATTCAAGGATAAGCAAATTGCGTTAAGAAATCATCTAATAAAACAGAAGAGAATGAAATAATTCTGATATACATATAACACGAGTAAAGGCGTTTTTATTTCTTATGAAGTTGTATCATGATTAAAGATAATAATGGTAGAGAGTTGAACCGATTTGCTTACTTAGCATATAAACACAATTTTCACCTATAACCTCTGCTTTCGTATTACGGATGACATAAGCTGCTGATGATATAAAGTTACCGTAGCATCCGTAAGATTTGTACTATTTAATATACCATTATACTTTCTTGATAAATATCGCAAAATAAAATAATAAATTGTATATCTGTTGCTTCCTTTAAAAAAAAAAACTACGTATAACGATCACTATTCTTATAAATGTAATAAAGCTGCAAGTTGAAACTGGCAATTTGCTTCCTCCGAATCTTAGGTAGTATATGCATTTTCTCTATATGAGAAAATATTTTCATTTTTTTTTAATCATTAGTTTCCTCATAGATGAATCTTCATTTTTCGATTCAGAGGAAGCAAATTGGAAAATTTAAATCCCTAGCTTCCTCATATTCCAAGTTATGAAATTCCAAATTTCATATATATTACGGTTAGATGATATTTCATATTTGCAGAGAACTGCGGTTTGATTCGTTGAAGTCAGCGCTAATTGCAGCGATAAAGCTGATTTTTAGAAAAAATCAAAATATCGTAAATACAAAACTTCTCCATGGATTCGGCCCAAATGCAATACCAACCAACCTTGGATACAGATCTCTTCGTCAAGAACTATTTAGACGAGTATCTCAAAATATGCGATCGCTAGAGTGATAACGTCCTTCTTTAGGGAATTTGAAAACGACATAAAATCCAAGACGCAGCTTGAATCATGACGAAAATTATAGTCAGTGAAGGCATTATAGAGTTGCACATGCCTACAAAATTTGGGGGATGTAATTAAAACCATTCTCACTCACATTTCTCACATTACACACATGCACGTCCGTGCGCGCGGGCGCGCACGCACTCACGCACCCATGCACACACACACACACACGTGCGCGCGCGCCTTTTTTTCTTGTTATCTGGATGTTTTGGCACATTCTGAACATGGTGACATTAAGATCTCGACAAAAAATTTTCCACTGTCACATAGCTTCCTTTATGAGGAAGCAAAATATTGGAATCATGTTGTGGTGTCAAATTTATAAGTAATTTCAACTCTACCTATTATGCGATGATACATTACTATGTTACGTCCGACGCAAAGCCACCCTTTTCCCCGCCTCCTTCTGGCCCCCTCACCCCACCTTCAGCATCCGTTTGTATCCCTGCCAGTAAAAGATCAAGAACTTTTGTCCAGGCGAAAAGTAAAAAATGAGCAAGTTTACAATAGAGGCGAATTGAGGTATGCAGACATACAGATTTCGACCTCGCGAACACCAATATGTAGGTTTAAGAGTTCCATCTCCATGGGAAAATAATGAAAACAATTAATTAAGGTTCGAAGCAGTAATAGATCAAGAATTGATGAAATGAATTATGAAAAAAAAACAAAAGGTTATTTAACTTTTTTTTTCTAAAATCAATTGCTGAGTTGTGAGACGCGATTGAAATTTCAACACCCTTGAAAATGACATGAACAGTTTGAGTACCGCTGGATCGACGTTCCGCAAAGAGGGGCCTTGCCGTGCGTTCTCTCCATGCCGCTGTATACGCCGCTTTCCCAGCAAGTGCGAGCAAACGTCGTTATGGTTTTTTCTCTTAGCGTCGAAGTATCCTTTTAGCGTGTATAATGTTGTATTATTCGACAGTGTACATCTAGCATACTTATACAGGATTATTCATGACAAACGCACCATATGAAATTGGCTGCGAATGTGTCATATGCCGTGCTTTGGGTCTCGACTTTCTCACATATACGCAGATAAAATAAGCATATTAATAACATACGGGAATGGAACATATAAAGTTGTTATTGTTCATTGTTACAGTTATTACGGGCAGACATTAATGTTGTTGATGTTCATTGTTTCTCTTGACTAAGTTGTTGTGTTACTATTTAGCGAGCGAGTTTATATCAGACCGCTTATGATTATACTGTGAGAATAGAAGTATGTGAAATAGGAAATTGGTTGTATACCCGTATTAAGCTTCAAGACTGTTCATGGGTTAAGCAGTGATGGGTTAATCAAGCGATAGATTTACGCACTGAAGAAGTACATGATTGTAAAAGGCGGCGCTAAGAAGGCAGGAGTGAAAATTACGCGAGTAGATTGTTCGTATATGCAAGGCACGAAAGCTCCTCACAGGCTGAGCTCTATCGTGCGCGAACTCGCTTATGGCGTAGTCGCGGCCGTGAAGCCCCCAGCTAGGGAAGATCTATGATCGGCCTGAGGCTGTTATTGACCTCGTTAGAGTGGTGGAAACACCACCCGGGTTTTGAAGGTCACCGCGTGCACGGGAAGAAAACTCACGGTTGACCCAGGGCCGTTTAGGCTCAGGAGCAAGGCCTGAGGAGAAGCTTAGTGCGAGCGCGATGTTTATATACATTGATGACGCGGTAGGACGCCCGCCCTCTTCACAAAATCTTGTTGGTACAAACATTACATACGGTGGGGGTTGTCGGCGAGCGTTGGAAAAAAGATAAAAGGGAGCCCGGAAGCCGCTCGGGCTCTCTTGTGTTCGGTCTCTTGACAGAAAGCCGCGAAAAGTAAAATAAAGTGAAGTAAAGAAAATTCGTCTCGACTCCATCCCGAAGTGAACTCGAACAGACCGATAGCTGTGACAAGTTCTAAGTGCAAGCACCGAAATAGCGAGGGTGTCTATAGTTACACGCCGATAGATCATCTATGTGCGAGTACGAATGAGTGAGAGCGAGAGCGGATACGGCATTGCGAGATCTTTTCTTATAATCTTAGCTTGTAAGACCATCCGGCGTTTTTATAACTTGTAACAATATATTCGCATCAGTTCAGGGGGAACTTCGGATCTTTTGATTAAATAGACCATACTCCAATTTCTTATCCTAACGGCAATTTAAAGGCCCGGGCCTGTATAGGACGGTATCGTAGCGCGGGAGATTAACTTTGCTAGTCGTGTAATAACGCCCTGCACGTCACAAGTTAATTGGTGTCAGAAGTGGGATCTTTCTTGACTACTTCCGAAAATTGAGAAGGGAATTGATAGATGTTCGATATTTGAACTATTTTTCAAAATTGAATGGGAATCTAGAATCTAAATCGCTTCGCCTCCTTTCTTCTTTCAAACTTCGCCGCCAGAATTTCAATCATTATAGCGACTAGGAATAAACGCGCGATAAAGCCCGAAATATCCATGCGCCTGCTTAGCAACATGACTGACATAATGAATATAATATTACAGCAGCGTTTAATGCTAGTTCCCAAATATGATAGGAAAAATATGTCCCTTAGCTACTATTTACAAGACATACAGAATGGTACGTCATTCCTACCACAAGGATCGGAAAGCGAATACGTCTAAGCTGCAATAACGGATTTGCAGGGAGACGTGAGGAATATTGTTTATGGCATGCAAATAAATAATGTCTCCGACTGTATCAAACACTTAAAGAGTCGACTTGCCACGGGTAAAACATGATTATTAAGCGGATGCCCTTTTGCGAATTCGGATGAACCAAGGTCAAACCGTCGGCGAATTTTATGATAAAATACCGGATCCTCCTTAGTAGAGGACGCTCTACATACTGGGCAAAACACTACGTTGACCCGTCGGAAGGAGAGAAGGATCCGTTATGACAGCTAGCTCTTACTGCTTTTATAGACGGGCTACCAACGAAGATGAGTGAATCCATTGATATGCACGGGCCGACATCACTTGTAATTCCCGGTAATTCATAGGGATGAGATCGAACTACAAGTTTTAACGAAACTACAATATGGGATAATTATTCCCTCGCAATTGATCTATAATTCGCCTGTGTGGATAGTACCGGGGAAACTTGATTCTTAGAGCTGTCCTCGCATGCAATTGGTAATAGATTTTCGTAAGTTTAATGAAAAAATAATATCTGACGGGTATCCACTGCCCAATACACTGGATATATTGAACCAACTGACAATGAGTCAAGCACAGTATTTTTCAACGTTTGATTTAGCCAGCGGATTTCAACAAATTCCCATGGACTGCGGAGATCGAGCAAAAATTGATTTTTTCCACTCTAATCGGGCATTACGAATATGCTAGGATGGCCGAGGGGTTGAAAAACAGACCTGCTACGTTTCACCGATTAATGGATAACGTGCTAAGACGTCTTCAAGGCACGGAATTATTTGTGCATCTAGACGACGTCGTGGTCTTTGCAAAGTCTTTGACAGAACGCAAAATCAAGATTCGACGCCCCATGAGACGCTTAGAACAAGCTAAACTCACCTTGCAACCTTATAAGTTCGAAGTTCTTCGTCAAAAGGTTGCTTATCTCAGACATATAGTAGGTCGTGACGGGTTGACAATGAATCCAAAGAAACTAAGAGTAGTAGACAAATTTCCTTCGCCAAAAACTGAGAAGAATATGCGTCAGTTTCTGGGTTTAGCCGGTTACTACCGTCGGTTAATTCCAAATTTTTCAGCACGCGCAAAGCCGCTATTTGATTTACTAAAAGAGGGGTTAGCATTTTCTTGGAGATCTATGCAGAGGAACAACTTCAGGGATCTTCGCAAAGCGTTATGCAAGAAACCAGTATTGCAGTATCCTGATCTGGATAAACAATTTTTTTTTACAACAGACGCCTCGAACATCACTTTACGTTCACTACTATCACAAGAACATGACGAACAAGATCTACCGATAGCCTATCATTCCAGGGTACTAACAAAGGTCGAGAGAAACTATTCTGCAACGGATAAAGAATGCCTAGCGATCATTGATTTAATAGAGCGTTTTAATACCTATCTGTATGGTAAGAGATTTAAACTTGTTAGCGACCACGAACCCTCGAAATGGATAGAGGTCATGGATGATCTGGGAAACGGCTTACACGGTAGAAATGGAAAATGAGAATGTACGACTACCAATTTATCTACAAGGCCGGAAAACTTAACGTCAACGCGGACGCGCTTTCTTGAAATCCTGTAATTTCGGAAGAATCAAGCTCGGAGTGCTCTGATAGCGAGACCGCCAAAAAGATACTTCCGATAAACTTGAGTCATATGACGCCATCGGCACGCGGGGGAATAAAGGTAACGAGAGCGAGGGGGCGAGGGAGACCACCGGGCCTCACTAGACGCGTAGGAATCACCAGATTTTCGGCGACCCAAAATCCAAGTGGCATCGCTACTAGGACGCGTTCTCGCACGCAATCTACTCCCGCGGTACCCACAATATCGGAAACTGATGAGTCAAGTACTGAGGCATCCGACCCGCCGATACAAAGGCTGCATCGCAGTACGTTATCCGCACCCCTCGTACCGTTGAGGCGCCAGCTGACTCCAGTAGACTCGCCGCTTAAGACCACTGACTGCGAGCCGTTAGCAAGGCCAAGCGCCGCACTGACCGCCGAGACACCCGATACCGTTGTTGTTCATCTGAGTTCTGTTGACGATGGCTCGGATGACAGCGTGTTTGATGAGCAGGTTCAGTCCGGAAGAAAACTATCGAGTCCAAGGAGCATACTGAGGGGAATTTCCAAACAACAGCCCCTAAGTTCGAGGCCACCCTCTATGGGCGACACCGGCGAAATAGCAGCACAACTGCAAGAGTCGTTCAGTAAATTTGACGAATCATTACGGACTCTATAAGAGAAGTTCCAAGATAAGAAAACGATTCCGGTCCAAGACGATGAAAATGTCGAAGTCATACTTCGTACAGTTTCCGAAGGAAACTCGATGCCGGAGGAAGTGCAAGAGATGTTTGAGGATTTAGACCCCTACAATGATGAGCTAGAGGATATTGTACTTGATAGGCGCATCGAGAAAGTGACTATGACAGTCCCGAAATTATCGGAAAATGAACTTCTACGTCAAGTAAGCCTATCCAGGGATGAACTCGTTCCCCCCGTCGCGGACGAAGCTATGCGCGATGCGGATCCACTTAAACAGGTAATACAGGAGAAACAGGCCAGCGACAAGAAAAATACGTCCCTGCGTTCATATCCAGCCGTAGGCGATAGCGAAATAGAGCGCCCACGAGAAGTGAGGTTCTCACTACTAAGAACGGGTGTGGTTCCTACAGCGCGATCAACTCCGTTTCTATTTAAACCTGTACCGAGGCATATATTTACTCCAGACCGAGGAGCTGCATTTACGAGTAGCCTTCTGCGCGAAATCGCAAAAATATTCTAAATTAACCAGTTCACAACGTCCGAGTATAGACCTCAAACGAACGGTGCCCTCGAGCGAAGTCACATCATGCTGACGGAGTATATCATACACTACATTGGGAAATACGAAAACCGGGATAGGCTATTGCCATACGCAGAATTATCCTATAATACATGTGTACACGAGGCGACGAATTTTATCCCGTACGAGAGATTACCGGTACGGTAGATTACCGGGACTGCCAAGTCGATTTCCCACGGAGCTCAAACTTCCCACCTATAATTTCTTTACATCGGAATTGATAAAGCGATTATTGGGAATTCGTGAAATCGTAGGCGAAAACATCAATAAAACGAAGGAAAATTCTAAACGGTACTATGACGAGAAAGCCCGGCCATTTACAGGCCGTGTAGGTGACGAGGTTTGGGTGAAAAAGGAGGTGCGAAAGGGTAAGTTTAATGGTCAATACCATGGACCATATACTAAAGTAGACATAACCGATAGAAATAATGTAATATTGAAAATGCCGAATGGTCATGTAATTCGTAAACATGTCGATGCTGTAAAATTGTCATATGAGTGAATGCAATGGAGTGATTAAAAGAATGAATGCTAGAAATTGATAAGCGGTTTTAGGAGAAGCAATTCCCTAAGTTTTCTCACGCAACATACGTTGGCTGACGAATAAGAGATCTAGTGACACCGGAAATATCCGAAACCATAGGGCGTGCAGCTAGAGGACTTTCCCACGTCTTACCAAGATGAGTACCCGCAACCTGAAGATGCTGGGCGAAATACGAGGTCCAGGACGTGATGATAACGAAGGAAGTCGACCATAGTTAAGGCAGAATGTGGGAAAGCAGAATCGGCAAAAAAATTTCGTTCGAGCAGGGAGTTCGTCACCCTGCTCTTGTGAATTCAGTCATCAGTAATCAGACAACTTGCACGGAACCCGTTAGTTGGTCTGGTCTTTTCGTATTTAAACATTTCAATGGTCCGCTACATTCATTTGACCATTGACAATATTGAGGAAATAGAGTCGGTGCAAAACGGTGAAGTGCAAGAAGAATTGGAATCACCTCAATCCTCCAAAAAAACTTACGTGTAAAAAACTACGCCAAGTACAGAAGTACTGTGTATTTCTCTAACAAAAAGTATTAATATCAAATTATTGAGACCAAGTACATAAGTCACTACATGTTTGCCTATTATATGATCTAGCACTGGCCCATCATTTTAATTGTATTTTCAAAATTTCCCATAATGTTTTCGCTACTGTTTTACATTACTACTGCTTCCCGTAGTTGATTATGATTTCATGGTTATTTAATAATTAATCAAACTTTAGGTGATTCCTTATCGATTACTACTTGGCGGGTCCGTGCCAGAAATTCCAAAGTACTTATTTTGAACTTACTAATAGTATTCTAATAAGAAGCATTGTTAATATGCTCTAGTACATAGAAATTTGACACTGATTTTGAATTTGATGACTGGCATAATGGACGCAATTTTATATAAAAAAATGCACGGGCTCGCCAAGTAGTACTCGATAAGGAATCACCTAAAGTCTTAATAATTATTCAATGTCCATTAAATCATAATCAACAACGGAAAGCAGTAGTAATGTAAAACAGTAGCGAAAACATTATGGGAAATTTTGAAAATACAATTAAAATGATGGGCCAGTGCTAGATCATATAATAGGCAAACATGTAGTGACTTATGTACGTGGCCTCCATAATCTGATATCAATACTTTTTATTAGAGGAATACACAGCACTCCTGTACTTGGCGTAGTTTTTTACACGTAAGTGTTTTTTTTCGGGGATATCACAAGTTTTTGTTGCTCAACGGGACATAGAAGCTCTGAGCACTTAAATCTATAATTTCACAGATATAAAATGTAAATGTATTATGATGTCGCTAATCAGAAAAATATATTGCGTTGTCGAAAATGTTTAATGGCTTATAAATATAATTTGTAAGCCCCTTTTTTTTTAGAAATGCATACAAATATATACAAATTTTTTAGGAAAATGTAATCTAGAATGCATATAAACTTCGTTACTGGTGTCCAGCTTGTTGAAGCCATGTGGTAAACGTAAGAGAGTAGAGTGTGCTGGATTATTTACGTACTTTAGGCCGTGTGAACAACAGAGAGGATAATGTAGTTTGAGCGAAGCGCCAAAGCGTCGCTCGTTGCACACTTTTCTGGACACCCTGAACTTCCACATCCGACACCTAGATACAGGAAACTACGGAGAGGAGCATATGGAAATCCTATATCTCTAAAAATTGTCACCTAAAATACGAGGAACTACGTCAAAGCACACACATACGTATACGCATACACACGCGCTCCACACGAAAGTCTTAATAATTCTGTACGATTGTGAAACAGCCATATATTAACTGGAAATTCGGTGTGAACGGTAGCTTCACGTACAAAGTGTATTTGGTTGTGTTGTGTATTCGTAAATTACTAACACCATACAGAGTACAAATTGGTAAAGAAGGCACAGCAGTCAGCGCCATCTGTCGTGTAAAAAAGTAGATGGACGTGCGAAGACGATGACGATGACGACGAGGACGACGACGACGAGGACAACGACGACGACGACGACGGACCTGAAATAAAATCATCTCGCTCTCCATATGAATACGTCCTGATCCCATACACTAATCCTATTGAATTTGGTAGCAATCAATTCAGAACCCGTGATTCCTAGAGTGAACGTATCAATAAACTTTTCGCACATACAGCCGTTCATAAGATATTTGAGTCGAAACACAGGCACAAAAGATGTTTCGAGTAAAGAGTATCGGCGGGCCGTGCCCCGTACGGCGGGTTGCCTGTACTTGGCGCGAGACTCGACCGAGTCTTTTGATAAAAGAGGAATATAGTTTGTGACAAACAAGGTCGTGTATATTTTAATTTAATACGACGATAGGGTGATTTGTGTATACTATCAATGATGAATACTGTTTCTCCCTGGCTTCTTGCTTGAGATCGTTCATGGTCATGAGAAAATCATGGAAATAGAAAAAAAATATTAGAATCATTAATGGAATGTCGAGGCAATATTTTTGGTCAATGCATTTACGTATATTTACCGCAGTCGGTAAAAAGACTGCTCCCACCGAGAACATGTACAGACAGTAATGATCGAACCCCTAAAGTATGTACGGAAAAAATACCGATAAAAGTCCCTGAAAAAGCCTTTGAAAAGTACCGGAAAGAGTACCGGAAAAGTTAAAGACAAAGAACACAAAGACTCATATGATATGAATGAAGGGCATCTATATCTCAAAGACCATGGTGAAGTGCTCCTTTGAGATCTAGTAAAACGTAAAGGATAATGTACGGGTAGATGTGCAGACGGAAGAGCAGGAAAACGTACGGGAAAAAGTCTGGGTAAAAGTACCGGAAAAAGCCTCGGTAAAAGTACCGGAAAAAGTCCCGATAAAAGTACCGGAAAAAGTCCCGGTAAAAGTACTAGAAAAAGTCCCGATAAAAGTACCGGAAAAAGTTCCGATAAAAGTATTGGAAAAAGTCCCGGTAAAAGTGCCGTACATAATGCCGGAGGAGTGAAGGGCGAGGAACTCCAGGATTCCGACGATGTGAACAAAGGACATCTGTACCTCGAAGACTGTTGTGCTGGGAGTCTCCTGACCCCATTGATAAACGCCAGGCCGAATAGTTCACGCGTGCAGCAATGCGCTAAGTCAGAACTGAAGGCGGTCTGGCAACCGAGATGTGGAAATCGAAAAATAGCACAATAACCACTTTTCGGAAGTCCAGCTTGTGACTGCACGTCCGAAAATCGACAGTCTACAGTTAAAATCCGAACGGATAAGGTGGTCT